>NW_018021132.1:33733-46582 GCF_002006095.1 Pseudomyrmex gracilis
GCATTTTGGTTATGTTTCTTTCTTTGCATATCGTCACTACATATTTCACTCATATTAGGGACACAGCTGAGTGGAATCTGCTGCGAAGTGCTGATTAGAACTGCGTGGCATATTGCTGGCATACTGCTATCATTTGGCTATCTGGGTTAATAGTCTTTCGATTTTAATAGTCTTCCTGGTATTTTCCGCCACACATATACATATATGTAATAAATAGAATCCTTTTTTTTACAATTTTGAGAATTTATTTTTCTCCAGATAAATTATTCGCGTACTTACGTTTAAAGTATTTAGTTAAATACACACACATATATATGTATAACACATACATACATGTGTGTTAGGTGGAATATAGCGAAATTAGAGAATGAATTAAGAAGTAAAAAATGCGTGATTCTTTCCATGAGAGTACATTAACTAGAATAATTGCGCACAAATAATTACAACTTAATTATGACTTAATTACAATGCGTTACATAGATCAATCCGCTGTACATAGGTTGCACCGAGAGAAAGATGATTAGACGAGCTATTCTCTTACTAGCTGCCATTTCTTAAAGATGTTCTTACATACATTTAAAATCGCAATTATATGAAAAAAAAAAAAAATCAAATTGACATTAATATCTTTATACATATCGAAATAAAACAAGATATACAATATTGCGTGCTGTTTTCGTTGCTATTCCTGTTATCAAACTGACTTTTGTGATACATTTCCCTTCTCCTTACATTAAGCCATAATATTTCTACTTTATACACATCAAACGTACATACATAAATATTCTCATCGATCTGTTCAAAGTTCAAGTTTTCTTTCAATTGCACAGTATTTTGTTAACACAATATTATGGAAAGGTGAAAATCATTTCAAAGTTTTATGTGATGTTTGTTTGACACATATCTGCCATTTTTATTTCAAAGATTTCTCTTACTCACGAGGATTATACGCTTATTTCAGATCGCTTATTTTCTTTTTTTTTTGCTTGATAAAAATAGTGATGTTTCAAGATATAAGGTACAAAATATAGTAGAGATTACTCCTGAGTATATATATATATATATTAATTACTTTGTCATTAGAATATTAAAAATCGTCAAAATCGCACGCCGGATTATTAAAAAAAAAACATCTATATCTAGCTAATATAATATGTGTACATATAGATGTGCACGTGCGTGGTGTGTGTGTTGTGTTTGTGCACGCGCACACATATGCGTACACGTGTATGAGATTCTTGTACATTCTATCATATATTGGTCTTTACAAATAAATTGCGCTTATAAGCGGATAAAGGCACGTGTGAACGTCTATAATCCGAGATTCCGGTTGTTCTTCCAGTTGTTCGTTTTTAAAAGCTTATGCAAATAAGACGAACAGTAAAATATAATTCTCACGAAAACTTTTTTAAACTGCGAATGTGCAATAAATATCGACAAAATTAATGGCAATCTTCTTGTTAATCCTTCTGTGTACATACACACATTAGACCAAAACTATTATTCCAACATCCTTCGAGGATGGAGAAGACAAGCTATTATAGTTATAAAAAATTTTTTTGTGTATACAAAAAGTATTTTCTTTAGAGATATTTAAAGATATTAAAAAATTGAAATGTACACACACGTTACTTGCATAAAAAGTAACAAAGATTTTGTTTGTGGATCCTGGCCACCCAATTCTCGTCGTCATGTTCTTATTTTTAAAAATCTGTTGAAATCCGTTGACAATCTTAGACATGACAGTTTGTCAAATCAGCTGTCTTTTTAACAACAAAATTTGTCGCGGATTTAACATAATCTATTTTTGACAAACTCGAATAAAGATAATATAATCTCTTCATAATAATTTTATCTCGTTTAGAAATATTGATGTTGCATGTATAGTATGGAAAAAAAACTATAAGTTACGACTGTAAGATTATTCGATACGCGGCGCCACATACCGGGTGGCTGTGGTTGACGCGTTGTTGGCGGTGGTTTTTGCGAGAGACCGTGTGCACGCGAAAGGCACGTGGCCGGACGAGGATTCGAGAAGCCGAGGAGCGAGCGTGCTCGTACTCGAGGCGAAGAGGAACTCCGAGCGTAACTCGCAGAGGAGATGGTCGCTAAGGAGCAGTCGTGCCGTGCGTCGAAACCTTATATAATAAGAAGCCGGTCGTATCGCCCGTGCGAACCGAGCAGCTGATTTGTAACATAAACAAGTATTTTATTGTAATAAAGATTTATGTGATCTAGTGCATTGGAATTGGAGTGTCGAGATAATTTATTGAATTTACACTAGTCATTGTCGAGTCGTGAGCTGTCTGTCGTGTCGAGCGGGGAACAAGGTGTCCTTGGCTTCGGTATCTTTGGTTTGTCTCTGTTGTCCGGCTTTGTTCTCTGGAAGTGTGCCGGTTATACGGATAGGAAAAACAGTCGTGACTTTGAAGCGAAAACTCGGTTGTTTGGTAAACGGCTGTGAAAGTCGAAAACATTATGTAAGCCGTTAGTCGTCGGTATCTCGAGTGGAAGAGGAAAAATAAAATCGAAGTTAATATTCGAAAATTTAACGGTAATAAACAAATTACACGACAAATAAAATCATTTGTGTTGTGATGCGAATATAGTGTGTAGATAGTCTTTAGACATTTTT
Organism: Pseudomyrmex gracilis; assembly: GCF_002006095.1. Taxonomy (NCBI): domain Eukaryota; kingdom Metazoa; phylum Arthropoda; class Insecta; order Hymenoptera; family Formicidae; genus Pseudomyrmex; species Pseudomyrmex gracilis. Next base: position 36,369 of record NW_018021132.1, read on the forward strand.
TAAAAATAGCGAATACACACACACATTATAAAAAAAATGTATCAAGTTTCAAACGGCAGATCCAATGTGTGGAAGACAGATGTTCTAGATAAAAAGTAATCTGATGATGAGTCACCTGAAAATTCTGATCGCGCTTCGTTTTCAATTCACATACGTTCCACAGCATACGCACATAATGCAACCGTTCAAAAGTTTGCAATTTTCATCCCGGCACATGATACACAATATACATACGGTTTAGAATCTCGAAGAAACGTTTATCGCATAGGAGCACTTTCTGGTTTTGTGCTCGCTTAATGTTGTCCGAAAAATTGACGTGTCGTTAACTTCGTTCGTTCGCGATTTTATTTTTGGAAAGGTGAAGATTCACCCGATAAATGGCTATCTCGAGGATACTCGTTAATTTTGGTTTAGACGGCGTAGGATAGCCGAAGGCTATTTGTAGATTTCGTTAATCTATCATCAACTCGAAGTGAACCGCGCCAATTTTGTCGGTACGACTGTGCTTAATATTTTTCGCCCACGCTTTGCATTCCACGTTTATCAAGATTCCAGCTAAAAACAAAAGAAAAACAATAGAAAACAGATATATAGAAAATAATGAGATTAAAAACAAACATGAACAACGTGATGCAATTCACGTGTATCCATTTTTACATCGATATGTTGTGATATATATTTCATACTTACTTCGCGGTCTGACAAAGTGTACTGCAACCAACGGGCTTAAGTAACCCTCGGAATTTTCGTAAGGATAAAAATAACCGGGAAAACCGCGTCGCGGCATGTAGTTAATTGGTCCGATGTTCTCCTGATCAGCGGGATTTTCACCCTCGCAAGACACCCAAATTGTGTTCAGCTGTAGAGAATTGTTTCCTTTTAGACTCGCGATGTGCTCCTTGAGATCAAGTGGCATTTTCTCCGGCAAGTTTTCGGTATCATTGTAAAAATCTGGTCTCCAGCCGTAAATCTGACAAATAAAGATATTATAAAAAAAAAGAATATGTTACACAAGCTACCTTACAGTGCGATAAAATCAAATTGAATCTATATTTCGTATATAAGCGAGTACCTTGTTCAGCTTGAGAAAAATGCAGGGGGCGGACTTGTGATAGTTGTATTTGTTTTCCTTGGTGCACGGATGCCAGTTTTTCACGTCGACGTCGCAGACTTTTCCAGGCGGCGGTGGCTGATTGTAATCGCATTTGTTGATGTTAGCACCGAGACCCAGAACAGATCCAGGTGTTATATAATCTGAAAAGTGACAAGGAAAATAATGAAACAAAATGTTTTCTGATGCAAATTCGAGAGTTTTCTTCTCAACTTATATTTAACAATATTCGGAAATTAGATTACAAGAATTTGAAGCGTGACCTGAGATATATATAAAATATCTCAAATGAGATATGAAGTTTTTTCTCTGTTTGTAGAAAAAAAATTAATTTACCTTTTAAAAAAATTTGAAGTGAATCAACCCAGTGTTTGAAGTTTTCGCTATCGGTACCTTTGTACCAAATCAAGGTGCTCTCAACATTCTCCGTCGGTGGCATCGGCCTGAATCCTAGTCCTGTGAAACATAAACGTCAACTTTAAAAGAATTTGTTTGAAAAATACACCAATCACTTTCTCTTATCTTTATTTCCCAACAAAAATATCAGAAAATTCAAACACTACAATTAAATAGACAATGTTATTTATTTGTGATACTTTTTTATTTGAAAAATACAAGTAAAAGATGAACCTTGCCTGGATTTGTTCCAATGATGGACCTGTCGAGCTGCCACCGTGGTACTCTTGGATCGAGCGTTTGAAAGAAACCCCAAAAACAAATGGCAACAAGCGCTGCTAAAACGCCGTAGAATACCAAGTAAAACAGTCCGATTTTACCTAAAAATATAAAACAGTATATTTTTGAGAGAAAGTTTTTTATTTGCAACAAACATATCTGAAGTTTCTTGTACATCACGTTACGCGCGCGTATGTCTTTCCATTAGGAGTTTTATTTTTTTTTTTTTTAAATAATCGTAATCACGTACGTGTAAAGAAAAACATCCGAGTCTGTCGCGCATACAAAGGCACCTCATTTGATGTAGGTTAATTGTATTAACCGCGAATTCAATTTGAAGAAAGATCAAAGTGCTCCCCCGGTCAACTGGTGCAATTCAATTACGCGCCGATTTAACGTCTCGCGACTGCGCTCTCATTTCGCGCGGCTATCGAGTCCTTACCGCTATGCTGTATAATATATGTATAATACGTAGTCCTTGGAGAGAGAATCGAGAATCTACATTTCAATTCTCTCTCGTGTTGCTCAGAGACGGGATTGATTAAGACGAGATACGACATGATGTATGTATACTTGTATAAAATATTCCTCGAAAGATTTTGTCTCATTTTATTGCACGACTTTGCGAACGCTTCGGTTGCGCGCGAATTAAATGTGATAATTTAGGAACGCGGAGTGCTAGATCAGAATCGGGAATTCAAAATAGATCAATTCTTGTCTTTCTTGCGACTGTCTTCTCTGATAGAACAAACAAGATAGGTATAATAGTTTGTAAACTAAAAGATTGGCGTTTCCTCATAGTAAAAAACAATAAACATATACTGCGCTTGCTTCTTTTGTGAATAAAGAACTTTGTTCTCACGGAAATCACGGTTTTTTTGATTATTTAAAAAACGAGGTTAGAAATTAGCGGTATGTGCTTTATTACAATTGTCACGTTACGACAGCGTAATTGTTTAACTGCGATTTTACGATTCCAAGAAAATGCTATAAATAATTTTGTTACAATTTGTTTTTTTTTTTAGCACGAAACCGGTTTGCAATACCGATATAACGTAATACCGATCAGCGTTCTTCGATAGCACACTGTGTCTGATTCACGATCCGAGTTTAAAAACAAAAAACAAAACAATAACTTAGGAACAATCTGGTTAGATCTTATATAATATTAATCGTTTCCAACTATTGAGAAAACTGTCTTATTTGTATTTATTTTTTATTTAAAAGAAATACACACGTGTAGTGACGAAATGTTTTTTGGCATATTTCCAGTGAAATTTTCCACGTGACAACGAGTATATTATGGGAGACGGCGATATAGTTTCGAGCTTCCTGCATTTACTTCAAGTTTTTTCTCAACGGAAAGGAACTACTTTGGATATTGCAAAACATCCCCGACATCTCTTCCACAAAAGAAACCGATCAGAAAGTAACGTTAACTGAAACTATCTTATTTTCACGTAAGTAAAGTACAATAAAACGTTTATAAAATAAAAACATTAAAGTATAAACTATTATTTGTATATATTATAACTGTGAGTGCTGTACTTCGATGATAAGAGTACATCAAAATCTCGATCGAGAACAATAAAAGCAAAGAGCGCTCGGCGAAGCAAATTTTTCAAATGGTAAATCTCACCAAGTATCTCGAACGTAAATATATCTACGTCCGTGTTTCTTGTAATGAACCTCAACTCTGACAACTGTATATATATTGTATATATATATATTGTCGACTTCCATGAGATTCGGACGATCTCAGGTGAATTGTAACTGAGAACGAAAGATAGCGGCTTTACTCGCGCGTGGGTGTACCCTTCGGAATGGCCCTAAGTTACGTAATGCTGTAATGCCGCCGTTTAACGCCAATTGACCTCGTTATACACGTTTGCGCTAAAGGAAGTTTAACAATTGCCATTCAACCGGGCAAACCGTTGTGTGTGCACCGCGAATCAAACGGGCTTCACGCTTCCGTCTGTGTTTCTCTCTTCTTACTTCCATATCGTACTCTTCTCTCGACTGTCACCGTTCCAGATAACGCGTAACAAATTCATTGATAACGTAAAAAACGACAACGACGACGACGACGACAATAATACCATTCGGTACAGACTTCACGCCGACGGAATATCGGAAGCGCGTCGACGAAGAATCTCTTCATAGACACGTTCGCAACTTTGGTTTTTATTTTCTCGCGTTAAAAAACACATTACAAGTGTCTATTTTCTGTAATCAAGAAGAAAAAACCTAAATCGTCGCGATGTTGTAAACGCGTACCGTAACCGAGATTTTCACATCTCGACTGTGTGTCAAGGTTAATTGTATCGCGAGTAACAACAAGTCAGCAAGTGTTTTTCAAACCTTTAAAGTTAACTTGAAAGTTCAATGCCACATGCGCAGGCTTCTGAGCCAATTAAACAGGAACAATTTTGCGAATCAATACACACAGTTGACGTTGTTGCAAGTCTTCTGTTGGCTGCGATGAGGAAACGGATGATGAGCCCGATCGAAGATCGGCCGGAGATTGCCGCCTATCACGCGCAGAGATTCATTCGCGCACGTTACAAATTATTCACTCATGAACAACAAGCTTCGATAAACGATACGTCGAATTTTTTTACTCTAATATGTTTTTTACTCGCAATTTACAATTCGTCTTCCATATCTGCTTCTTATTTTTCGTGTTCAAGATGTTAAATTTACCTTAAACAATTTGAACACATATTTGTCTGGTCTTTTCACAAATTTCGATTTGTTCTCGTCAGTGTCTCGGTCTTTCAGGATCTTCCGAGGCTCGAACAGCATTTGTTTGTTCGTTCGTTGCTTTGCTTCGCCGACACAGAGATCAGATACACACAACGTGTTTATCAGAAACGAAGAGAAAGAAAAAACCGAATATATAACCGAACATTCTAATTCTTTGCGCTCTTGCAAATACCCGATAGACTGAAACGACTTCTAGCGCATTTATAAAATTTGTCTCGAGCGCGATAAAATTTTTCTCCAATTCCGTTTGAAAAAGGATATCGTTCGATTTGCATAATCGCACGGCGTGGGTTTTTTTTAACTGTTGCGCATATATATACACTCGCGGAGGACTATGAAAATAATCGCTAAATTGGTGTCGTAAAATATACATGTATATCTACGAGTGCGGACGCACCGGACATCAAATTAAACGCGTGTGTATACGTGCGAAATGCATTTGATTCATCGTGGATCTTTTCAGAGAGTGGTTGCAACAATTTGAGAGATTATTTTTCGTGTAAAATATAAAACCCTAAGCGTTTTGTGGGGATATATATGAGAGAAGGGTTCGTTACACACACGCAAAAAGCACGTGACGCGAGTAATAATTTGTCGGGTCGTCATAGCGACAATCGCAAACACATTCCGGGAAGGTAGGATAAAGTACAGAAAAGAACCTGGCCGACGTTACCTGATAGGACTAATTAATTGACTCCTCACCGAGCGAAGTTCTATCGATGTTTTTTTTCGAACGTTTTGTTTCTCCTCGTTTTTGTTTCTCTCTCTCTCTCTCTCTCTCTCTCTCTCTCTCAGATAGGAGGGTTTTCAGGGAACAGTGTCGCGAGGCGACGTATAAGAAAATTTGTGTGCAATTAAATAGATAATTATACGCGATAGCGCAGACACCTTGGTCACTGACACTATCGCGTGCCAAGAATATAAGTGCGTTAATTAGTGGTGAGTCACCGCGATTAATCATTAGCTAAGCCACGGCGATACATGCAGAGATGATTAGGACGTCTTTTAGTAGTTCATTCCGTTTTGCTCTAATGTGCCGCTAATGTCAAGCCGATAATGTCACTTGTTAGCGTCCATTAGAGAACAAGAAAAATTTGAAAAATTTGCGCGAGAAAGCTATTTTGCTTTTGGTGTTTTGGTTAGTTTTGTGGGTGCACACACAACTTTACTCGGAATAATTATGTTAGGACTGATTCAACAAAGCCAGGTGAAATTTGCCGCATGCTTGAGGAAAAAGCGGAAAGTGTCACACACGCGCGTTTTCTTCGCTTCTGAAATTTTTGAATCGACTAGGTCGATGTAACAATTAATATACGTAGTTTATTTATTGTGAAAACATGTGTAAAGATATAAACAAAATTATATGTTTATAATATTCGTCACACATTAATTTCGACAATTATTGTGTAATTTTTTCGAAGATGTTTTTGGAAAAACATTTGAATTTGAAACACGTTATTGGCGTGATTGCATTTTAAAGAAATTTCATTTGAAGAAATTTCTAAATTCGTTAAAAAAGTTACGATTTTATTGATGGTGACATCTGACACGCCCTGTACGCGATATTTTCCTCAACATGCATTTGAAAACGTATCTTTCTCACATTTTTTTTCTCTTTTTCCGTGTACGCAAACGCGCGTCTTTCAAAACTATTCCCAAAGAGATTAGATATCGGAATAAAATGATCGATATATATATTTGTAACATTAGTATTCAAGTAAAGTATCGGAACGATTGTGATACCGCGATGTGTTCTCATGCTTTGTCAAGTGACGGCATCGTTAAGTAATTGGTGCGAATCGATCGCGTTCGATGCCGACAAATTAAAGTGTAGTGTTTTTCTACGGAAAACACACGTATATGACGAATAAACCGATCTCTGTTTACTGTCTGTCTGCGTCAGAGAGTTAGTCTCTCTGCCTTTCTCTCTCTCCCTCTCTTTCTTCTTCCCTCCCACTCTTTCTCTCTTTCTCTCTTTCTATGCGTGTTTTCTTAAGTTTTTGGTTCGTTTTTTTGATAAACCTTAACTCGAGGAAGTTGATAATTGTCTTGACCAACGATATATTACGTCTTATGTGTATATAAAAAAGTTTTGGAGATGTTTTGCTTAAGGTCAAGATTTAAATTGCAATATAAAATACAACAGTGAAATATGTTAATATGTAAAAGACGTGTCTAGATATAAAAAGGTAAATAAAAAACGGAAAAAAGATGGAGACATAGAAGAGAAGGAGAAAGAGAGAAAGAGTGTGTGTGTGTGAGTGGTTTACTAACTATATTATAACTTTACTGTGTAGACACACTTGTACAATTTCTTCCACAAGCCATAACTCTAAAGCCGGCAACACTGTGCTTACCCCAGCTACTAGCGGTCCTGCCCATGAATGCGCCGGTCTCACGATTGTACAGAAAGGTCCTCATAGTTTGACTGGCCGACATGCTAGGCGGTTTCTCGTACGGGTTCATCAACTCCATGGCGGTAACCATCTTCGGATCTTTGGTCACCATTGTGTACCACCTGTTTTAACGACCTGTTGCGATTTCGTATACAGTTCACAGAACGCGCGCACCCGCCCGCCGCGTGTTTACTTGAAACACACAATTGGGAAATCCCGACACTAGCCCACTAACAATAAGATAACTTGGGATCGGTCGCCGTGTTGTCGGATCGCGCGAGTCGCTTTTTTTATGTTTCTGTTTTTCTTTCTTATTCCCTTTCCTTCTACTCCAACAATCCGCAATTCCGACGCGACGAGTTTGCTCCGCCAACAGTTGGTTCTCCGGCGCCACCAGGTTGACTAAACGCACCCGAGCGCGTTGCGACCTTCCTCCTCTTCTCTCACTCCCTCCTCCACGTTCTTCTCTTCGTCACCATATATCTTTACTCACTGCCCCACCTTGACCGCAGGTTCGGACCCAGTTTTCTATAGGGCCCAGGTTTTGTTTACATTTGTGCATACATTATGCGTTTCGCAAAGAAGGTTTGTATTCTTCGAACTTTGAATTAAAAAATGTCACACCGTTGCGAGTAATTTTAAAACTACTAGTAAGCTATACATAACAAGTGACACAGCCAATGTTTTCCTGAATCATCAGCGAGAAAGAGATAGTAGAAAAACAACTTCCTCTGTGTTTTTGAAAACAGATTTTTTAAATATAAATCTTTTTAAATTTTCTTTTAAATTTTAAAGTTAGTGTCACATCCTTCCGCGGTCTCTCGGTATATATATAAGTTTCATTGACGGTATAATCTTGTTTCGACATTCTGTACGAGAATCACGCCTATCTAAATCGATATTCGAACAATCGACGCGCTCGGGCATATTTAGCGCCGACAAAATTGTCCGTTTCCCGTTGACTCGAAGAATGCCCGGTTGCGGATGCACCATAACGTACCGTGCCAACGCTATTATGACGTGGCTGGAGCAGCGGTTGCAGGTGCGTACATATTATGTCAATGATGATTCATTGACATCGTGTGTTGCAATACACACACATATCTCAATCAGGGACGCGGTTCTTTCTCGCGGTGCCCGTTGCTTTCATTATTAAGCTCAAACACGTCGAATTCAGCGTATTGTTAGTCACCGACGTTCCAAGTTTTTCATTAACTTCGACGCATGTTGAAAAACTAGCTATCTAAAAAAAAAAAAAAAGCTATATCGCGCCTAACGGTACGTTTCACATTAAAAATGTTCTATTATTTGCAACTCTCTTCTAGAACAAGTGAAGACAAACTATACATAATCGTTTTTCATCATCTCTCATTAATAATCTTTTCTTCGTAAATTAAATAGAACTTCAAAATCTCAATTAGCTTTAACGTTTTATTGATGTTTACAATGCTGTTCCATTAGTTTGAATCCTACGTCTCTCGTAGCGATTAAACAATAAGTTGCTGAAACGATTTGGCATCTTCGCTTATCACACTGATCATGAACACCTGCCCACGACTGACTCTTATCATAATTGGCGATGCTCATTTGTCGCGATGCAAAAGGCCGCGACGATGAAGTTCCTCGAGCGAATCTGTCTGGCAAATTGGGGGCTAAGGTCAACCCCACGTGTGTGTGACCTTAGCGGGCCGCGCGGCGCACGCGTGTGCGCGCGCGACAGACCCCGGTGCGCGGCGGGTTGCAGCGCAGAGGAGCGCAGCGGACTGTCCGATTGGCGGTCCACTATACTACCTACTCCTTTTATCACACCGGGACGCGAGGAGGCTAAAGCGCGTGTAATGTGAGTCACACACGGAGACCGATCTGAATTGATCACATCCTGCCTATCTTGTCTCGTGCGGCATTAATGTCATTGCCGTCCGACGGAGAACTTGGGACGAAACAGACGGAAGAATCTCGGTGATATTACCTCCCCGGCCTCTTATCCCCCTCACAACGCGAGAGCGCGATTTAACGCGGCGAAGATTTCGGGATCGATCGCGCCGATTCCAACAATTCCGGTCTACACACATGTGTTCTCGTTTTTGGTTTTGTTTTTCTTTTTTTTTCTTTTTTTTTTATTTAACAATACTATTTGTCACTTTTATTTACAGTACTACACGAGTACTACAGAACAATTTGCGGATTGCGTGAACAGGATGAGCAGACTGTAATTTTCTACACAAACGGAGTCCTCGTTTTACCGCCGCACTATTAAAAAATGTCTACCTACACAAATAACACACTTTTATATAAAAAAGAGATTAAATTGGATATATCTCTCCCATCTTATCTTAAACAATATTAGTGTATATATATATATTAGTTTATACTCGTATTCATGCATTTGTCTAATTAACTACATCTCCATAGCTTTTATGTATAGATTCGATTTATTCTCCATAACATATTTCAAGTATATAATAATGTCATCAACAGTCATGTGCGCCTGTCGTAACATACGTCTCTCACATTATGGCCAATCGTGTCTAAATTGTTTTGTTTTATTATTAATTCACAATAACTTCGTTCCAAGAAATGAGGATTATAAAAAAAAAAAAAAAACGTATATAGGAATGAAATGCGATCGTGAAAATTCGAAGCGCGGTGCAAAACGCGTCTATCTTGCAAGCATTGCAACTCCCGTGTTCTTTCGCGCGAAAACGTCAAGACTTAAATTATAATTTAATGCAAATCCGTGCAACTCTATGCATATAAAAATAGGCAAATGTGTTCGCATGGTTGCAATGCCGCGACATTGATGAGGAGGGCGACGGGAGAGGGGCAGTTTTATTCATCTCACCTTGCCAGTTCTCTTTCGTATTTTTACACAGCGCGCACGGAAATGCAGTCAAACTTGTGGTCTTTATTCATTTTCGAGTCTAACGCGTATCATACAACAAATTTATCGCCGTTATTATTATCGTGTTACAGTTATTTCTCTTTCTCTTTTTTTTTTTTTTTTTTTTTTTCAAATACAATAATTATTCTTCGCGATTGTGTGTGGTAAAAATTTTTTGTTTACACATTGCCGTGGTGCGCGCGTTAATGTTTAATAAACTTGCATGACAGCAATATAGATGATGAATCGAAGAAACGCGTGTGATCACAAACAATCGTGACCACACGTTGACAAAGGAAACTGGCAATTGGTAACGCTAATTACACACACGCACACATACATTTTCTCTCTCTCTCTCTCTCTCTCTCTCTCTCTCTCTCTCTCT
>NW_018021132.1:46607-74451 GCF_002006095.1 Pseudomyrmex gracilis
TCTCTCTCTCTCTCTCTCTCTCTCTGCTCAACAACAATTTTTTGTAGACTTAACGATCTTCAGAATGTTCATGGTAATTACAGTGAAGTATATATTAAATAATGAATCTTAATCGTAAAGAACACGCAACAAATGCTAAATTTTAAAACATCAAAACTGTATAACGCTATGATAAAGCTATAACAATTTGCATTCATGCACAATGTTGTTGGGATCTCGCTATCTACATAACGAACAAATCATTTTTTTCTTAAATGCGTATTGCCGCGCACATTGTTATAATCTCTCGAGGATTCAATTACAATTCCTCGGTCTCTCTCGATGTGTTTGAAATTTCATCTCCGTTTCCTTTATATATATATGTTCCATTTTAATTCCCTCTAACATTTCGACAATCGAATTATCTGGTTTTGCTCTCAATTTACGGCTGTTCTTTCCGATAATGGACATCCACCTTTCTTGGAAGGGGCAAAATAAGTTCGCACCCTCGGAGGTTCACGTCCGGCGGATATAAACCGTTTTTTTTTCTTGTCTTCGTTATATGTAACTATTATCATGCGTAACACATTTTCCGGATTTACATACGCACGTAATAGATTATTCAAGAATTTTTCGAAAATCTCTATAAGTATATATTTAACATACATTTATATATTTTACATTCTCTCTTTTTTTCTCTGTGTATATATGTAATGTGTGTGTGTGTGTGTGTTTGTCATAAGTGACGCCATTCTCGACATCTAATGCGCATGCGCGAGAATTCAAGTTCGTATAGATCACGTACGTATGTCTTTCGAATTAATCGAAAGTAGGAGAAAAAAGGGAGCAAAAAATATGACATTATAAAAAAAAACATTATATAAACGCGTCTCTGCATCTTATTTATTCACTTCTTAGTATATTGTCAACCGTGCGCGATGCGTTGTAAAAATTTATAATTAGAGTGTGTTTTTTGTTCTTAAAACTTATTCTCGAATAATAGGCTGAGACAACTGCCAACAACGCAATAAAAAAAAAAATGAATGCAATTGTCGTAAAGAAAAAAAATTAAGAGCACGGGTAGGGAGACAAGACATTGTTTTTTGTTTTTTTTTTGGCACGGTAACTGTCGTCGTTCAAAAGTTGTGCTGGTGCGTTGATTATCTCGCGATCTGATTGCAACATTGTTTTTCATTCGGAGCTTCAATATTTTTCTTTCCATATAAGTAAGTAATTCGTTTCGTGCATAGTTTAAAACACGTTTTATTTCACAGAAAGCTCTTCTCCTTCGGAGAAAACCTCAAAAACTTGAGGAAAAAAAAACATTTCTCTTTGCAAAGAAAAGATATTTGAAAAAAAAAATAAGAAATCATTTCTTGCAAAACCATGTGTTATAGATGCTTGTGTCGTGTAGGATATCTCAGCTATCGGGTGGTTCATATATATTCGAAGAAAGAGAGATACACATGTAATTAATTCAACCTTGTCTTAATAAACGAGCGTTTAACTGTTATATTGTGAAAAGATGTTCATTAATAAATTATAAATAATGTACATTCTCGCGCGAGAGAAATTATGTGAGTGAATAAACTTACAAATTTGTAGCTCTTCCAGTAATCGGATTAAATTTATGATCTGTGTGTGTATATACAGGCATACACACATCATACACATATATATATATATATACATATATACACATATATACATATATATATATATACATATGTATATGAGATCAATGGATCTGTAAATCTGTAGATCCACGGATCTACTTTATTCTTCAAGCCCTAATGCTATAAATTTGTAGAAGCATAGGCATTACAACACTCTCTATTGATCACAGTGTAAATCTATAAATTATAATAGATTTACGAATTTCTCGCACACACAATCTATATTTTTTTTTTCTTTTTTTTGTCTTTTGCGCAACTGATGCTCTCTTATCTATTGTAATACATGTTATAATCCGCACGATTAATTAATCTAGTAAAAACTACACGAAAAATAATTACATGAAATTTAATACATCAGTTTTTTCTTTTTAATTGCAAATTCATTTTTATTAGGAGGTATACGCAGTTGATGATTGAACGTTGGTTACTCAACATTTTGATCTCTCTCTTCTCTCGCTCTATATATATATATATCTCTCTCTCTTTCACTCTCTCTCAGTTAGGACTCTAAATAAAATATTCGGTTTCGTCAGAATGTAACATCGTGTCAACGCACAAAGAACAACTGTCCCTCACTCTTTTCCGGTTTTCTCTCCCGGTGAAAGAGAGAAGTTAATAATTTGTATAGAAGAGAGAATGTACATGTGTATATATACATATAATATACATATATATATATATATATATATATATAATATATATACACATATACACGGTATAGAATGTAATTATAAATACACATTTTATATTCTATGTCACACCGCATATGTACATGACGAAAATTAAATATAAATTTTTTACGCTGCCAGTCGATCGAGACTGAACATCTTTGTGTGACATATCGACAGTTTGGTTTTTTGAGATCACTGGAGCCTTTGATTTAAGTACGCGTTTTTTCTCAAATATATATATATATATTATTATTATTTTTTAAATTAAATAATTCAAGTATACTCGTGGAGGATTATTTCGATAAATACACCGTGTGTATTAAGCAAAGCATAATAATTTTATAACGTTCTTGTCTCAAACGATTAGTATATGTAGTTCTTTTCGCGCTCTATTATACTTCAATCTATTCTATAAATGTGTGTAGTAATTAACTACGTGCGCGCGCGCGAGTGCTCTTTAAGATTTTCTCTTCTCTGTCTTTTCGTATATTGCTATATAATTAATAATTATAATATATGTATGTATATATGTATATATATATATAGTAGCTTCGTTTTTTTTCTCAGAACTTTATTCAGTAAGTACTAAAACGCACGTGAAAGAATTGTTTTACAACCACTACGATAATATTTCTGTCAATACATGAGTTATAACGATGCTGCAATGTATGTGTATGTGTTTCCTTCGTTATACATGACTGTAATCGCATAACTATATTTCGAAAGTGCGAATTAAATAATAATATATAATCTGAATAGATCCTTGGATTTACAGATTATTGCAATTGTTCGTATGTCGATCAAATTTTAAAATTTTTTTTGAACTTTTTTGTTCACTTTCTGCGTGTGATTCGTACCAATTTCTAAATAATAGATCGTTGCTGTCACGTATTTTCGGATATAAGTTTCTTGGGCCCATTGAGTCTTAAGTGTAACAGATCGTTGACATAGTCGGAATCCTCGTGCTCACTCGTCACTTGTTTTTTTTTTTTTTTTTTTTAAGTCAACTATCGTGATTTGTGTTCTATATTTCATGGATTTTTAACGTATTTCTTTGTCTTTATGTTTATATATCTTTGTTAAAATGAATATTTTTTCACACGCGCACACACACACGCGCGCGCCTTTCACGCACCACGCGCATTCGCACACACACACTCACTCACACACATACACAGAGACTCGGACCTATAAATTCTTGAATTTTCGTTTTGGCGTAATGTCATTCGTTTTGATGGATATATTATTGATCAAATTTCTCATTCTCTCTCTTTCTCTCTTTTTCTTTCTTTTTCTAGATTGAGAGATTTGTGAGACAAAATTTACATACTATCTCCTTTAAACTAACAAGTGTAACTCCAAGAACTCATGTATGGATATATTTTAAGTATCGAGAGAAATCTATTGTTAAAGTTAAAAATTTTTCGGTAATTAAATTCAACACATTTGTTGATTCGGAATCAATACAATTAATATGTATTTTAAATGTTGAAGATCCCTTCAAATTTAAGTTTCAATTCTTGAAAATTCTCACACACGTCACAATTAATATTTCTTTTCATTAAAACTCTTCTAATTTACAGACTTTTAGACTCATGAATATAGATTGAGCAAATAAACAAGCAAATCGCGCGTCTGGTTATAATACTTATGTTGGTGATATATAAATCACGTCACAAACTTATGCATCGAACGCGTCACTGTCCGTTTATCTGTCTGTTTTTTTCTTTCTTTCACTCTCTTCTCTCTTCTCTCTCTTTCTCCTTCTTTCTTTTTCTCTCTTACACACGCACGCATACGCACGTATACATATTAAATATAAAATTTATTAAATAAGAGTTTTTCTTCCACACTTAAAGACATTATATAATTATATAATTGTTTTTTAATATAATCGAACAGCTTAAAGAAAAACTTGCCGATCTCTAGAAGTCTGTAAATTCGAGCATTTGTAAAGCTCAAAAGTTAACAGGTTCTCAACAATCTGCGAATCCGAGTAGTAGTTTTACATACAAGAGTCCGTAAGTTCCGCTATATTATTATTATTATTTTTTTTGCATGGCATAAAGCATGCATCACATAGAATCCTAGCTCCTCATAACATATTCAACATATATTTCTGGATAGCAATAACCATTCGATTGCTTCCGCCAATTAAAACTTTTTTTTTTTTTTAATACTTATACTCCTCCTATTTTCACGCGTCTTTCTCTCTTTAGTAACATTCTTTTATCATAGCAGATTTTTCAATATTGTAACACTTAACTTTAAAAATCTCAAGTAAAAATATCCAGAGAACAAAGGAATACAAGTAACAAACATGTTAATATATTATAAATATAATATACATATAAATGTAAATGTACGCGTACGCAAAGGACAATTATCATATATATATATATATATATATATATATATATATATATTTATGTGTGTGATAACTTTTATCGAGTGTGATACAAATAGAATTCTCCGATCGGGTGGTAATATGATCTATATGTATATGCGATGCTGTTAAATACGTATAAGGCAACTTGAGCAACACACATCGTGTTTATTTAAATAAAAAGAACATTTCTTACAAACTAATCTTTGTAAACGTATATCAGCTTTTATTTGATGACTGAAAACCGATTGTTATGCATTTTGCGTGAAAAACTTGATGGTATACTGTAATGAACAGAAATTTTTGATACAGAAAGATTCAAAATCGCAATTGTATATGTATATATGCACATATATATATAAACATAAACATATATATATATATATATATATATATACATTTCACTGATCAATATTAATTAATAACGTCGATGAAATTTCGCTGGCAGAAATCAACTTTATTACGCAGCTTGTAACTTCACCCCGAATTTTGATAGAACACACCGACGGACGGCAACACCGTCACGTTGTTATATATATATATATATGTTACTCTTACGATCGATTTTATCAGAGAAACTTTTATCAACACCGCCTGAACTGGTTTTTTTTTTTTTTCAATAACGTTGCGAGTTACCTTTATCATTCTGCTACTTCGATAACAATTAGTCCAAATGAGCTTAGCACGTACTTGTACCCCTTTGTGCCTGTTTTGTCTTCTATTAGAATTCGCCGAGCGAATTCACTCTCTCATCTCTCGGTGAAGAATTCATTTTTGTTTTTTTTTTGTTTTTTATTTTTTTGCCATTGCCCAGGAATTTTTCACGAAACGACATGTCAAGATGTGATCTTAGCGACGGGCAAAAGCGCACTAATTGCTATTATACAATACATCTACGTGGCTTTGAATCAAGATCAATCAATTTTTCATCCGTCGATTTTTAATTTAACGCCGTGCAAACTCATCGGCCGAGCTCGTCGTCGCGAAAAGGAACATGTATGTGTGATGTAAAGCTCAAAAGATCTAATTACACGTAACTACATTTTTTTTTTTTTTTTTTTTTTTTTTTTTTTTATTTTTTTTTTAACTAAGGGAGGATCTCTTGCGCGCGCGCGAATTAAATATTTATACGAACGATCGACTAGCCGTTCGGTGGTCGAGATCACTCCCCGTGCGATGGCACGACCCTGTGGTAGAAATTAAGGGTGGATACCGCTCTCTCACGGTTTGTGCGGGATTGTTCGTTTCATTTTTCTTCCTTCTTCGTTTTGGTTTTTGTGCACTTGAAATTTATTGCGGTCGATCGCTCCGTCGATTTCACTTTCTCGTTGCTATTTTTTTCTTGCATTTCGATTCCTTTTTTCTTTTTTGCATTACCTCTTTTTCTCTTTTTCTCTCTCTCTCTCTCTCTCTCTCACGCTCTTTCTCTGTCCGCCTTTCGTTTCTTTTGCTCTTTGATTTTTGTCTTTCTCTTGTTGGCGATACTGAGGCGGATCGCTGTCGCGATTGTTTTAAGTACGACAAGGACGTGATGAGCTGATGAAAATGACAACAGCGTAGGTGGAGAAAGACTGGAGCGGTATCGGCAAATAGAAAACCTGGATGGTTACGGGGTGTGATCGCGGTCGGCCAACGAGGCAGTTTTGAATAAAAGAAATGTCTTCTCTCTGTTTTTTTTTTTTGTTTTTTTTTCTATACTCTTTACGGCTTCCTACTTTAAACGCGGTTGGTAGCGGTGATCTGGCGATTTGCCGCGATAATCCAGACTTAATCTACCATCAGTTCGAAGTGCACCGAGCCACGTCTCTCGAATCTATCGTGAATAATGTTGTGCGCCCACGCCTTACATTCGATGTTGATGAGCACTCCGTCTATATGAAATCAAACAAGTTTCTTTTTTTGCAAACTTCGATGTGTATATACAGATTTTTATTTATATACTATTTTTATTATATATATTTTATATCGAAGGTGTAAAAATAACAAAGCGTTCATACGTACATTTGGGCTTTTCGAAGAACACAGCTACAAGAGGGCTCAAATATCCCGGAGTATTTACGAACGGGAAATAATAACCGGGAAAACCGCGTCGTGGAATGTATTGAATAGCGCCCATGTTCTCCACATCGGCCGGATGTTCGCCAGCACAGGATACCCACACGGTGTCCAATCTGTTGGCAACTTCCTCCTGTCTGATATGCTCCTGAAGATCTACTGGCATCGTAGACGGTAAGTTTTTCGTATCGTTATAGAATTGCGGTTCCCATCCGAAAATCTGAAATAAGTGTAGATTATATGACGATATTTTATATATTTTTATATATATAATAATAACAGCTTTATTTTTACACAATATTTGTATTTTATATAACGTGACGTTTTTCTAAAGGACAATGTATTCGTTATGTGTGTCTCCACACAACTGGACTCGATCTGACATGAGAAACAATCGTGCGCGCACACAAACCTTATTTAGTTTTAAGAAAATGCAAGGCGCAGATTTGTTGAAGCCGTATTTGTTTTCCTTCGTGCATTGACCCCAGTTGGCCATATCGACGTCGCACACTTTTCCCTGTGGCGCTGGCTTACCATA
The DNA here is from genome assembly GCF_002006095.1 of Pseudomyrmex gracilis. Classification (NCBI taxonomy): domain Eukaryota; kingdom Metazoa; phylum Arthropoda; class Insecta; order Hymenoptera; family Formicidae; genus Pseudomyrmex; species Pseudomyrmex gracilis. Next base: position 53,913 of record NW_018021132.1, read on the forward strand.
ATCGCAGATCACTCTTCGGTCAAAGTCGTTTGTACCGCTCGTCGGTTTTTGATATTCTGCATTACACACAAAAATTACGTTTTCTTTATTTGGCAAACTTTTATTTTTTGCATTCTTTCATTTTTTTTTAACATTAATTAACGCATTGATGACCCGCGGTTCCGCGATAACTTTTGCTCTGGAAGCTTTATCGTTTTTTTTACGCATGATTTCTTTACGTCAATGACGTAATGAATGAAAAATAGTCAACGACGTAGAATATTTTTCAAACCACCTGATTGTTAACACGTGTGTGGTGTTGCAAAACATACATGTGGCATCGAAAATTGCTACTCAAGAAACACATTTTGCTTCTTGAAGGTAATTAATAGGCAAGTGAAACAAAGAAGATCGAGGAAGTGGAAATAGAATTACTTTCGGTCTCGTTATTTTGTGTTTGCACTAAAGATTGTATTGCGTTTCGCTCAGGTGTCTCACCTTTCAAGAATTTGTCCAACATGTTGGTCCAGTGAAGGTAATTACCCTCATCGCTAGCCTTGTACCAAATCAAGGTACTTTCGACGTTGCTCTCAGGAGGCATTGGTCTGAAACCGAGACCCGGGTTGGTACCAATCAGCGAGTTATCCAGCTTCCATTTTGGTGCGTTCGGGTCCAACGTTTGATAGAACACGGCGAGCATCGCACCAAAGAAACCAGATAGGACGGCATAGAAAATCACGTAGAACAGCAAAATCTTAGCTGAAAGTGTAATTACGTTCGTAAGAATCCACTGTGAGAGAATTTATATCCTACAAGACAAGATTTTTTTCGACTTGAGATGTAATTTCAAAGGCGTACATAATTTTTTACGTATATATGTATCTACTTCAAACTCTTGAAATCCAAAATAACTATATATTTTTTTTATATAAAATCTAGTTTACTTTTCTCTAAGTTTTTTTTTTCAAACATCTATATTTGTCGATATTAAAAAACAAAATTTGTGATAGAAATTAAATGACGTCAAATGTCATCATATAGATATTTCGATTTAACAGTTACATTGAATAAAAGAGATTTATTATTTTATGTTATATTACAATTTAAGTGAAAATTGAAGTGATAAAACAAATAAAAAACTAAAACTTCAATACTAATTATTTCACAAGATAATTTCAATCGTTATTGTTACTACAGTTCGCTCGTCGAAGGCTGGAACAGTCGAGACAATTATGATCTGGCGCCTAATTGGCCTGAATTGGTATTAGGTAAGCGATGCCACGCGTTTGTTACACAAATCATTGACGAATAAACGCTTGTATACGCACAGCAATGTGTCCTCGAAGAAATCAACGCGTTCTCCAGACCAAAGTCTACGCGACCGCTTCTCTCTTTTTTGATTCCATTATAAAATTACATTTTTCTTAGAAATGCATTTAGAAAGGCATTTTTGTTTTATTTTGTTAATTATCGTCGAATATATTTGTAAAATTATAACAAAAAAGTTTAATAGATGTGATATTATTTAACAATTTTCTTTAAAGTCTAATGAAAAATTTATACGCAATTTTATCTAAATACCAAAATTTTATATAAATAATAGTCGATCCTTTTTGTTCGTTAAATTACACTTGAATTTACGTATTGATTGTTTTTTATGACAAATGCGATCCCATTATTCTCAGAAACAGAAGAAGAACTTTCCTACTGTTAAATAGGAGATGGTTTTTTGAAATAAAAAAATCTCAACGCGCGGCTTAAATTGAACCGATAAAGTGAGATGTGAGAGAGAGTTGAGTAACTTCTTGAGTTATTATTCTTCACATCAGTGACTCTCCCTTCATCAATGACTGCGCGTTATTACGGAGAATCACTACAGCAACGTAACATTTCCATGGCTTTTTGCGACATATCGATCGACTCGCTACCGAATGCGACGACGCGAGGTGCTATGTTTCTGTCTTCAAGTAGGCCGTTAGGGCATTCTGTTTTGACGTACAATGTACATGAACATGAACAACACTTTAGCTAATTAATTCAGTTCTTAGCGCGATATAATTACACAAAAACGACATGCACACGGAACATTTTTCACTGCCGTCAATTTTAGTAGAAACTTTTCCTCGTGTTTTTCGAAAGATTTGTATAAAATCGGATATAAGACGTTCAGCCACAAAAATTGAGTGCGCTAGTAACGCGCAGACGCTAGTGCTATACAGTATAGAAATGAGAGGCCATACCATTTCTGTGGGATGGAGACGACTCGTATTGATCTCGGCGGAAGTCGATCGACTTCAACCCAGAAGAATGAAAGAGAAAAATAACGATAACAATACTCCGTATGTGTAAATACAATTGTAAAAAGTCGAAAGTTTTATATCGCGCACGCATAAAATAAAAGTACTGAAAAGCGTTCCACGTCTCTCGCGAAATTATTACTGCATATATATTTTATTCAACACCGCAGTGTGAAATATCTTTTATTTTCTTTCTTAACAGTTTCCTTCTTCGATCTAAAATTCCACACTTGTGCGTATTTTTTTCCGCGTTATAATCTGAAGTATATATGAATAAAACGTAAAATTAGAGAACAACGAGAAAGTGTAACGAGGTCGTATTGTTTCCGTAAATAATCAAAGGAAGTCGCAGGTTGTGATTTTATTTTACGTCCTGTTCCTGCTGGGAGTTTTAGATTATTCATAACAGTAGAATGTTTACGTTTTTTTATGTGTGTGTGCGTGCGTAGTGTGTTTTATATAAACATTTTTTGCGAATTAAAAATTAATTAAAAGTTAAAATTATATTATATAGGAAAAATAATTTGCTAACAATAAGACGTCTCTCGTTAAGATTATTTCATCAAAACAGGATGTGCGTAACGCTACATACGGAATAAAAAGATATCTGGCAATGAGCTAAATCAGTACTAGAGGTTGGTAGAAACCGCACAAGATAGTTCTCGTTTATTTTACTGTACGATATGTAGCACGCGGATATATCGGTCTTTGGTTGTGATCTCTCGTTACCTTAAATTCCCATTAACATTTCCTTTTATATATTTTTTTTTATTTATTTATAGCAGGCTTTAAGTTTAATTTTATATTATATGTGTAGATACATTATACGTGCAAATTTGTATAAAGAAATTTTATTTTGTGATTTTTATAAAACAAAGTTTTTTTCTTATTTATTTGTACTCTTCAATTTACTTGAAATATTTATTTCTGTCTTCAAACAAATGGATTTTAAAGAGAGAAAAAATATACAAAGTTTCCCGCACAATTTAAATATGTAGTTTACTTTAAATCGATATCAAAGATTGTTTCAGTTTTACCAATCAAACTGAGTTTTCGCTAAAAACAAACTTCTGTTTGTGTTGTTTTTATTTAAAATTTAAATCATCGCGTGTAATACTGTGCGCAAGCGAAAACCCGAACGTCGTCGCCTTAACAATATTTCCGACAGAAGAAACTGTGTCTTACGTAACTAGTTTGTCGTCAGATAAATTTTTTTTTTTTTCACTATATATACGTGTACGATGTGCCAGCGTGATGTGACTACACGCGCGCATACATTCCACATAGTAAATTAACTCATCCTTAGACAACAAAAAAAGAAAAAAGAGAGATTACGAACAGTTTATAGACAAATTATATAACACAACGCACATTTGAATCTAAATTCATTTACGCGTAAATCGTTAGTGGTTTTTCTTCGACAGAATTGATTGTATTTGAAGAGCAAAGTTTCAGATCGCGAAGAGGGTATTGTGTCAATTTTGATGGATCGCGAAATGCAATGGCGGAAAGTAACGATAGTTGTGTAATACCGATAAGCGTATCGATGCGCACAGATTGACGAAATATACACGCCGACGTACACCAAAAGAAAAAGAGCAAAGCTTTTGATTTAAAAAAAAAAAAAAAATCAAACGTCACAATAGAATCTAAAAATGAACCAATTATAAACACACTGTGAATCATGAGACAAAAGGTACAAATTTTTCATGTATTTGTCATCGTGTATGTTACATTAGTATATATGTATTGTTATGTGTGAAACATGTGACAACAGAAATGACAATATGCTAAGAATACAACAATTTTCCGGTCCAGAAGATGTGGTAGTCGCGCGCACAACTACTACCTTTGACGTACTATTATGTAATGAGAGAGTTTGCCGCCATGTATATAACCTTCGATATTCGTATCTTTTCAAACCTTTACGTCTTTAACGCGTCTAACCAATATCAGTTTGAAAAAAAAAATTCTCTCTGTCATCAGTTTTATAAAAATAAAATATGCAAAAATAAAATAACCACATCGTAACGGGAACAGATTTAGCACTGGTGATGGTGGCTCAACACTCTCTTGCCTCGTTTATTTGTCGGTCTGATATGTTGAGAACGCATAATTTATCTTGAATTTTGTGAGTTTACATCGTGTCAAAATTCTCTTTGTTTATCTCTGTGTCCTCAGCGCGCTAATTTTAGCACAAAGGAAACAAAACGTACTGGTTGCGAAATGTTGACTGGATCGAACGGAAGAGAATCACGAAACATTTAACAATGCGCAAACAATTATTAAACCGACAAAAAGCAATAATGTCACTTCGATATTTTAACGTTTTCTAATTCTATCACAGATTTTTCACACTACTTTACGGGTAATGACGTCAAGTTTTTGCATTTATTATAGCGGAAAAAGTTATAAACGTGCGAAATTCTAATGTGATATTAAAAAAAAAAAAAGTGATTTGAATGGTGCGCGATAATCTTTTATAATGATTTTCATTTAAAAAATCCAACCGTCACTTAAAATTAGTTGAATTGTGACAAACAGTTAGATCAGTTTTAATTTGTGAAGATACGCGTGCCATTTTTTTTCTACGATTCGAATTTTATTGAGATACCGCAATGAGACGTTTCCAATGCCGTGAAAATTTGTCCAAATCGTGTGAATGTTCGTGCCATCTAATGATACGCGAATATTTCACAATTCTCTACACTCGTCACTGTGACCTACTTCAAAATGTGTGATTTAAATCAGTTGTGCGGTCTATCTACGTACAAGATGTTAAATATTGTAAAAAAGGTTTTGAGTTTCATACAAATTAAAAAATAATGACAAGAATAACAGAAGACATCAATTTTCGTCTTTCTCAAAAGTAATTTTACGCGCAACGGAAGGAAGACGAGTGAGAAAGGAAGGATTCAATGGAGGTGACGCGTGCATGAACTACAAAAAATGACAAAGTAAATATATTATAAATCATTAAAATATTTCAATGCTCACCCCAACTAGCGCCTGTACGCCCCAAGAACTGTCCCGTCTCGGAGTTCCAGAGGAAGATGCGAAAGCCCTCCCATTTTCCAAGCTTCGGCGGAGGGGTGTAGTACTGCTCGACTTTCTTGCCCTCCATCTCGCAGCACGGCGGCGGAAAATGTCCCGACGATGAGAAAGATGAGGAAGCGCGAGAAAAAGGCTGGTGCTTTCTGGGGCGACAGACAGACAGACAGACAAACGGAAAATTATGCTGCCAGCCGCGCGCCTAAATCTTTTTCGTGGGCTAAGGACTTCCTCCGGCCGTCTGGAACGTTGGCCGCGATCGAACAGCTCTCCGCAGGCGAGGGCGCAAAGGAAGGAATGAAAGTACGTCGATTCGTACCCCCCGTCTGTAGGAGCCGCTGCGCGCTCTCTCTCTCGGCACTCCCGTCTGGCGAGGGGTTGAATATTGAGCGATCGAAACTGGCCCGACCTCCGCGAGAGCTTTTCAGTATTCTCTTCCCCTCGGCGCCTCCACTCGGGATTCTCTACGGAAGCAACGCGCCGGCGTGACCACGCAAACGCGTCAATACGTGATTTCCTTAACACCCCTCTCTCTCTCGCGGTGTACGATCACCCCTTGAGTTATCCCTCACCACTGGACGAATCACGAACCAGGTGGCTCCACTGGCGACGGCGACGGCGACGGCGGCGGCTGGCAACGGCGCGCACTCACCCCCTCATGGATTTCAGCCCCTTTCTCTTCCCACCCTCTTTCGGTTTTAGCTCTTTTTGATCGACCCTATCACCCTCGTGCTGCGGACTATAATACGACCGAGCCTACACAATGGTACGCAGCAGACTCGCGTATCAAGTTTCTTTTTCTTCCGCGAGGAGGCGAATATTGGGGAAATGGGGTAGGTATAGGGAGGGTAGGGGCGGCTGATGTTGGGGTGAAGGGGCAGAAGTCGCGGAAAAAAAAGAAGAGAATGGTAAGGAGATACTGGGTCACGTGTGGAGAGCGTCCGACTGTCGCGGCTGACTGAGACAAAGTGACAGCCGCGAGCTTTTCTTGCTTGCAAATTGTTTCCAACAAACCTCCGCGGGCGTATCTGGTCGATGGTAGAGCGACCGTTATCGCTTAGCGATACACGGCTAACTCTTGGTTACCCGATATGCGTCAGTGATACGTATGATGACGTAGTACTTAATATGCAAATTTGCTTGTTCGCGATCATGTTGTTGTTCGGACAAGTATTCATTTTAACGATTGCATTTAATTACACAATGCAAATTACAGAGGGCGAACAAAATGTGTGTCAACGCGCGAAGGAACTTTTTTTCTATACGGAATCAAGGCACCTTGATTGCAATTTAAAAAGCGCCTATCGTTAGCGCTTTGTTGCATTAGGAAAATGCAAGGTGTGATCGCGTTGCTTAGCAACAATCACAACGTCAGATACGGTTGCAAGTCCGTCAAAAATAATCTTTGCAACGTGTTCGCCGTAACTCTTTATATAATCGGATCAGTACAAACGGTAATATATAATTTTGCGGGAAAAAAAGCTTCCGTTGCGTGCAGTTTCTTTAAACATACCGGCTTGATTAACGTGTCTTGCAATTAGACGATTACTTTTCATTCTCTTGAATCATCTGTTTAAAAAAACAAAAAAAAACTGTATCCGGCGGTGTTGGATGTATGAAGACCGCGGCATTGAATCGATTCCGCGAGAGGGGAAGACGATACCTCCTTCTGTGCGCGCTGGTTTACTTCGGTCGTCAGCGGCTAACCGACGCGGCGGTGGACAGCGGTTGACGAGAGAACGCGACGCGAAGAAGAGCAGCCTCTTTCCCCTCTCGCGGAACCGACCGACTCAATGTCGCGGCTGTGTACGTCTTAACAAAAAAAACTATTATAAAAAAATTATCCTCTAAGATCATCTTGAAAAAAAACATCCCTCGTAGCATACGTAGTGTTCAAGCGATAAAATTTTAAACAATTATCTTTTCTGTATATATACATTTGTGTGTATGTGTGTGTATGTGTGTGTGTGTAAATAGTCTTATATTAAATATACTTGTAATTGATATTCCTGCAAATATAAAATGTTTATATACACATGTATATATTACATTCTCAGAGAAATAATAATTATATTTATATATTTCAAAAGATGTGACACATATACATGCTAACACAATATAAGTTGCGCATTTAAAAGAATTATATGTATATAATATATATATAGTATATAATACATATAGGCTTTCTTAATTGTGGTTTTTATATATATATATATATATATGTATAATGTATATATAGAAGAGTACGGGCTCTTAAAAAAGTTTAGATTCTTGTTTTTTTATTTATTATTTTTACTATACACATCTCTGTCTTGTACTCCCTTTACAATACATTTTTTTTTTGTGACAAATGCATAATCTAATTCTAGAGTACTTCGTGAATTTCTTTTTTGATTGATTTTTTTTCTATAAATCTTTTTTTTTTTTTTTTTTTTAATTTATCCATATTCACAACTTATGAACAGAGTAATATGTATTATTCACAGTCACTATACAAATTTTGTTCGACACATTTTGTTGATACATATTCAACAACGGACGTAATCAACTTGTCTCAACACTCGAAAAGTCAAAACGATTATTTCAACCTCTCTCTCTCTCTCTCTTTTTTTCTGTCGCTTTCTATCAAATTTTTAACTATATAGTAACACCTTGATATTACTCGATTTGAGAAGAGTCTTGTACTTTTATTTTAGTTTTCCAGCCATTGTGCTTTTACGCGCCGGGTTGGGGGAGGGTGGACAGGGAATTCGTAATTCTAGAAAAAAGTTCAATACTGTGAGAGAGAGAAACAATACGAATTAATGAAAAGAATACAAATCTTACAATGACATTATCAAAAACGCATTCTCTCAATATGATATAAATTATCTAATTTAGTATCGAAATGTTTGATTTTGCTTTGAAAATTTGTCACTAATCGTGCGAAAAGATGAAATCGAAAACGAAGATCCAAGCCTTTCGGGAGGTGTTCAGAGTGTTTTTCTATAGTACTTGTATGTATATATATATATATGTATATACACATACACGACAGCCGTTCTTTTAACATTCTTGTAATTTTTTAACAGTAACAGGAACTGCAATATCTAATGCCCAATATATAGTCAACTCCTTTCAATATTTGGAACCAGTTTTTTTCTTTTTTAGCAACAAACAAGTACGCGTGCCAGAACGTGCCCAACGTTCTTCCGCGAATGGCATTTTTGGCCATTCGATGTCTTCTTTCACTCGGATATTTTCTCAATGCGAGAAAAAAAAAGGCTGTATACAAGAACTACAGAAATAAAATACGGAATTAAACGCCGATATGCTTAACGGATGTCCGAGAACTGTTCGATAATTTCTTCTAGTACCGCAGACTTTCAATAAACGCAGAAGAGTGTGCCGGAAGAATTATATTAACAAGTATTTGACTTGATATTATTTGCTCTTTTTATTTTTTACAACGTTAAACGCTGTGATGTATACATGTTTTTCTGGCATATTGTTCTCTGGTGTATTATACTTTTAAAAACTTTTCGATTCGATTTGCATATTGTCCTTCAAAGCTCTTCTATTCGCTGTTGTCGCATTTTGATCTCTTTTGTTAAATTAAAAAAAAAACTGTGTCCGACATGTTTTATGTGAATATGTTCTATTGATCAAAGTGAATTTTTTTTTATGTCATTGCTCAAACTAATGGCTGCAGCGAGTCGCGAGAAGCTTTGAATCGAATTTTTCAAAACATCGCGACGTTTCATGTCAAATTATTTTTCTCTATACAATACGCTCACTTTCCAGAATGTTTCTCTTGATGAGATGATTTGTCCAATATCCGTAGTTCAAAGGACATCCGTTGTTTCTAAGTTTTGTTTTTGTGTCTGGTAAAAAATCGTAGAATGACGGTAAGAAAGGTTTCAAAGATGATCTTTCTATGAGAATGAATGAAATTGCAACACCAGTGCATTGCTCGTCGCTGTATAGGGCAACAAAAAAAAATCAAGAGAGGATGTAGCATATACTATTCAGATATTAGAAGAAATGAGCAAACAGAAAACGATTATAACAACAAATGTGTCATGTCCTGTGTAGAGTTCATTACGATATAATTAAATACGACAGATATATTTCGCAACTTAATCTCAATGAGACAAATTTTCTGACATCAGAAGAGTTACACAATTTTGTTTTTTTTTTTTTTTTGCGCAAATAAAAGCAATTAAAAATTATTTTTTTGTCACAAATCGCTCATTAACATTATTTCTTGCATCTGTGTAACAAGTACTTTATTTAAATAAATCTGTAAAAATTGAGATTAAACAAAGAAACCCTCGTTGTGCACATTCTATTTTCCTCGACATTTTTAGTAAAGACATTTCTTCTTGCTCGTAAGTGTGAAAATTATTGCTATCACCCCTTCCTTTCTCACGCGCACGCACACACAAATACACAAGCACGTACGCGAGCATATAAATTTTCACCGAAAATTGCGGTTTCAAACTTGTCAGAAAATTTATCATTGAAATTTAAGCCAGAAATGATATAATGAATGTTTGTTTTTTTTTTTTCTAATACGTAATATTTATCATTTTAAATTCTTAGCTTGATCTTTCATCAAAAACATTGAATCTTTAATTAGTGCCAAGCGTCTCTATATTTTTATACTATGTAGTTTTTTGTTTTACAAACAATTTCGTTGTCGCATAAAAGATTGAATGAAAAACTGCGATAATTAGTGAAGGAAAGTGCGTCTCCACACCAACTGAACAATCGTGCATTGCTTAGTTTTTTTGTTTTTTTTTTTTTTGGCTTTTTTGTTTTTTTTTAGGTAAAACCTTCCACCGGACATTCAATATTAAATAAACCTGTTTTTGTAAATTCTATTTTTCGATTTGTCTGTTACATTTAAGATCACAGTATGAAATGATTATTACAGTATTACTTTGACGACGGCAATTCTTACGCATTTTATTGGTGCAAATAAAATTATATGTATATATATATATATGTGTGTATATATATATATATATATATATATATACACACACATATGTATGTATATGTATGTATATATATTTTTGTACAACTAGAAAACAAATACTCTGTTGGCAATTTTTCTGACGTTTAAACAAATGCATTACTTCGTCGTATGCAATATTACTTAAGAGCGCAATCCTTTTTATTTTATTCAATATATATATATGTATGTATATGTAGCTCAATTTCATTCTGAGTAATAATTCGTAAAAACAAATTTAACTGGTATTTCGAACGACTTAAACAAGATCCGATGAACGTACATCTTTCGGAAGTTGTCCGATTTAGCTTATTAACGCTAAAGCACTTCAGTCAATTCTGTCACTTCTTTTTTTTAGCAACACAACTTTCTTCTAGCTTATTAATATATTGTTCTTTCAATTTTCCAACTATCTTGTAGACTTTGTTTTTTATCACACAATATCTTTCTTCTCTTTACGTTTTTGACCGAGAAATATTTTTGTATAATATCATTGTTTATACAAGAAAATATGTATGTGTATTTGTGTGTGTGTGTTTGTGTATGTAATTTTCTATTTATGGGAATGGGTTTTCGTTCGTAAAACCCAATTGTAAAAGTTTGTCCACGTATAAATTCATTCGAGCTGCGGTACATTTGTCGAGATAAAAGTCCAAAATGAATATCTTTTAAATGCACCAGCGGTTCATTTGTGCCAGCAAAGTGCCTTCTTTCATGTCCAGTTTTTACCCTGCGCTGTTGGATGCTCCCTAAGAATGTATTGCATCAACAGTGTCTCAGCTTTGGTTAACTAATTCATTTTAAGTTTCGATACATACTAGAGGAAAATGTATATAATTTTTTTTTTTTTTTTTTTTTTTTTGCACATAACGAGAGCACACAAATCATAAAAATACGTTCCCAAATTCTTACATATTACACAAAATATGTGCAAACGTATTATATAAAGAGAGAGACACTTCTATGTAGTTTAAGATTCAACAATATAGATATCTATCGTGATACTATGTGTATGAGGGTGTCTCAAAACTACTGGACAAATATTTTAACATGATTCTGCAGAACATTCTCTAAGAAATGAAAATTCTCATTACAGAACTTAATACATTTTGCGCTCTCAAATGTAACTACGGAGTTATCTTTTATGATACAGTTGTTATTGTGAAAAAAAAAAACATTTTAAATGGTAAAATATTTTCAGTAATTTTCGAGACATCCTGTTTGTATGTACATATGTTAGTGTCCCAATAAAAATGGTGAAGAAAAATAGATAAAAAATTGTTTAATTTTTAAATATAGAAAACACACTCGCACACTGTATATCTTATAGGTCAATCCGAAAATATCTTGTACTTTATAAATAAGTTTCTGAAGAATTGCAATTTTTCAGATGTTAAACAATGCAATAAGTTTGCTTGATTCTGTTTTAAATAATAGTAATAATAATAATAATAATAATATAATAATAATAATAATAATAATAATAATAATAATAATATAATTTTAGCTCTACAATCTAGACGGATGTATACAGAGAAAAGAAAGACTTAGTTAACCACGCCTAACACCAACGTTGCTGCAATTGAACGCGTAAAAAAAAGCTCAATTGATCACGCTCAAAGACATGGGCAATCGATAAAAGTCGTATAAAATCCGTTTTTCAAATGCACGTGCAATCGCTTGGCTACTCGTGTATAAACAATATGAGAGAATCGCCGTCTAACTACACTAACTACAAGATAAGAAACGAGTGTGAGCAGCAGAGACATATGTATATACTATACACATATATAAACGAAATACATAACATACATACTTACATACATATACACATATATATACATATATATATTTACTTATATACATATACATATATGTATCGTAATTACATACACACGCGGACAAACACACACATAGGAGTGCAACGGCAGGCAGATGATCGAACACTTTTGGTTTGTCCTCTTACTCTCTCTTCTAATTTCCTTCCTCTTTTCTCTCCAATATCTGTTTTTTTTTGTTTTTTTTTTGTTTTTGTTTTTTCACTGTCTCTCTTTCCACCACTTGCATGCTATTATTCTCACGTATACATACATAAAATACATACACACGTACGGTCGCACATATACATACACATACACACACAATCTCTATCTCACATGTATATTACACGCTGTTAATTCTTTTAACATGTTTCTTTAACGTGTTCCATCGCGCACGTAAGAATTGAGAAAAAATATATGTACATAAAAACATCGTGGCGTAGCGGCGATATAGTAGAAGTAACAGTACTAGTTTAATAGTAATAGTAGAAGTAGTAATAGCAATAATAGTGTAGACACAGTAGATTAGAAGTAAAACTATCGATTTGCTCAATATAGTCGAACCATTTTTTTTGTGTATGTGTGATTTTCGCTTTGACTTTCCCTTTCTATTTCGGAGCAATGATATAATCTTTTTTTTTCTTTTTTTCTTTTTTTTTTTTTTTTTTTTTTTTTGTATTGTTTCTTCGCATCTCTACTTATAGCTACTCGATAAGAGAAGAATTTAGGACACCGGGGGAAAAAAAATAATAAGAGCTCTTCACAGACAGGAGGAGGCGCCGGCCGCGTCACGGACGATGAACGACCGACAGATATCACTGAGAAAAACGCGAGTCACTATTTTAAACTTAAAACCTCTCGAAAATGTGTCCTACGGTAAAAGAAATACAGACAAGTTATGTTCCATATATGGCGCGGCTTCTCGTTCTTTTCTCAATTATCTCTCAGTTCGCCTCTACTCTTTCTTTTGTACAATACTACTACACCATATTTTTTGTTTTTTGTTTTTACATAGTTTTGTGATAAAATCACTATACGGTTGCTATTATACATAAGAGAACCTGCAAAAGACCGGTATTATAAACCACAAAATGTCCTTGATTAGAAAAACTTTGTTGCTGTCGTTGTCGTGCTTAGCATTGGCGTCATAGTCATCATCATCATCATCATCATCATCATCATCATTATCATCATCATCATCACCATCATCATTATCGTTATTATAGTCATTGTCATCGTCGTCATCATTGTCTTAATTATTATTATTTTTGTCAACGTCAGAATAATTGTCATCGTCATCGTTATCGTCATTGTCGTTGTCATCGTGTCGACTGCAGGATAGAAAATTAAGAAACCAAATTGAAAACTGCGATAGAGGAGAGAAACGGCAGCAATTGTCATCTTGTGACGTCTTATCTTTAGATCGGTTCGTACGAACATATTGGTGATTACAGTAGGAATGCCGGTGAAATTGGTAGTGATGAGATGGTGATAATGGTGGTTATAGTGAAAGTGATGGTGATGACAATAATGGCAATAGTTGCGGCTATAGTGACGGTGAAAATTGTGACGGGTAGTAGCACAGTGGTCCATGGCAGGGGATCACTTGTCGGAACTCGGACACTCCCCAGGCTGCTTCATTATCGTGTAATCCAATCGGTACTGAGCTGAAATTGAAAGGATTTCGTGTTCGTTGTGATAACACGTAGTGAACAAAACGTGTAAGATTCAAAAGTGAAACCATCTAACACTTATATCTAGTCACATAAAGCTTCTATGTTCTCACTCTCGCTCTTTCACTCTCTTTTACGCACACACACACATAACCATAAACATAAAAAAAAAGACACAAATATATAATTTTCTACATCTACACGATACTTTCTAAAACCATTGGATGATTCTTGATGACAAATTTCTTGAACTATTTTAAGATAAAAATCTTTTACGACAAAAATATAAATACTTTTTTAAACAGAAGCAATTATAAAATTCGTTATTACATCATTTTCGATGATTTTAAACTATTCCAAAAACATATAAACTTAATAATGTTAACATAACCGCTTTCGCGGTTTGTCGAGAAACAAGAATTTCTGAAGATGGATACTGGTATCAGACTCTTGAATCCTGATAAAATAAATTGAAATGTTCACAAAAAGTTCATAAAAATTACACTAACGCGGTTCAAATTCGAAAACCATCTTCAGAAACACTATAAACTTGTTCTGTTACAGAATATCTCGTATGCAAAACATTTTCTCACTAAAGTGTATGTTAGCTTTTGAACTCTCTTCTTCCTGTCTCATTTTGTTTTTAATTTATTTTAAGTTTCACTGAGATTCATAAAGATTCTTGATAACGTAATAATACGCTCAATTACATTAAGATGGCGTACCTTTCTTCGTGAGATCTTCCATGGTTTGATCCTTGCAGTCTATTGCAAGATGACTACTGCTGCCGCAATTGTAGCAGGAGATTTTAGTCGACGGAATTACAGCTGCCGCGTACGTGACTACAGGCGTGGGCGGCATGTATGACGCTTGTACCGGCGTCGCAGCGGCCGCGTTCGGCGGCGGTGGAGGCGGGGTGCTTCCAGACGCAGGATGCCCCGTATACGGATACATAATTTCGCCGTTCGGCTGGTACGGCGCCGGATAGGCTGGTCGCGTCGACGGTCCGTGTAGGAAGTTGGAGTAGATGCCACTGCTAGGCCGTAGCGCTGCCGGGAAGTGGCCTTGTGGTAGATACGTGAGCTGTGACGGTGGAGCAGGGAAGGAGACACAATGCGATAAACTCGGCGGTCCGTTGTTCCCGTTACCTCCTGCTCCATTCAATATTCCTTGATTCTTCTGTCTCATTGCACGCGTCTGTGGATTTTTTCTAGTAAGCTGCCTGCTCTCCGGTGGCACTGAAGACTGCATTGACTGTTGAGGTGCCGACGCAACATGCGGAGGTGCTGATGTTGTTGAATGCACCGGCGCGGACGTCATGTGATCGGTAACGGGCGATGCGACGTTATTATTGTCCCCGCCGCCGCCGCCACTGACCCATGGTGCGGCCGGTGGTGTTTCAGGAGGTGATCTACTGCCTGTGCTGTCAGAACTACTACTCTGAGAACAGTGACGATTGTTCTCGGAGTCAAGCCGCAACGCTTGCAATTGTGCAATGCAGTACACATGCTGAGCGTTGCATCTGGAAACACAATTCTTCGTATAAGATATTTTTCTCAACAATATTTGAGAAAGAACTCACTTGTATGTACATACCTTGTGTATCGATTTTGCATCCCTACGGGTACTGTGAGGCAAGCATAACAAGGTGAGTTCTGAGTTGTATACATCGGTGGTGGTGTAGGATACATTGGTATTTGCGCGGGTTCTATCGACGGCATGGTGGGATAACGCCGTACATTGGGAGTCATGTGATTGTGATAATGATGCATCGTCACATGCTGATCCTGTAACGGTTTCCCGCTTGAATTATTACTGCTTTCATTCAAACTCTCCATACCTGGCACGCCCTGTACAATGGACGATAAAAGCATTCGTTAAACGCTAAATACTAAGAAATATTACGTTACAAAAACAAAAACATAATCAAAAACTTACAAAAAGTGATTATATAAAGGACAAAAATTTATGCCTAAGATTTCTTTAAGTTACACTCTGTGTAACTCTCACCTCGTTTTCGATCGGTTCGGCAACTGAATGCGCAGTATTACTCGCACCATCCAGCTTCTTATCAGCCGAAACCTGATTCAAGCCGTTAGTAGTTTGGCTTTTGACTATACTTCTCAATTGTCCCACTGCATTTTGTGTTAAGCCAATGTCTCTTAAGTCCTCATCGCTCATTCTTCTGATCTGGAATTCGCACACATACACATAAGTATAAATTTAATGAATTAATGAACGTGACATATTCAGCTTGAAGACATTTTGTTTATATGAAAAAAACTTTTGTTTACCTCATCGAGGGAAAAATTTTGCAAATTGCTCTTAAAATTTGGCATCTCCTTGCCCAGAGTTTCCCGAAGAGAATCGCCAGACACGGACGACCTAAGTCGTGGAGGTGGCGGGAGTTGTTTTGATTGGGCTGCGGGAAGTAGAGTAGACGACGAAGTGTTGTCGACATTGTTGTTGTGTCGAGAAAAGGTCGAGGAACTTGTGATGGGTAGAGGAATGGATCGCGATGGGAGTAACGGTGGTTGACTAGGAAGACTTCTGTTTGTGCCAAGCGCTGGCAAGGGCGGTAAAGAATTATTATTGTTTCCGTTATTGCTGTTGTTGCTGACGTTTGAGCTAGAAATGCTCGGTTGACTGTTTGAGCCGCTCGCGGATGTTGTGAGAGTATTTGAACTGGATTGAGTAACTTGCGAGGACGAGGTGCGTGGATTAACGTTAGTCCTGCCACGGCCCATTGGGGAATTACTGCGACTAGGAGATCGAGACTGTGACGGTGAAGACTGGCGGCTGACTAAGGGAGAAGGTGGATAAGGCAACATGTCGCCAGAGTGATACATCAGCTGGTTTCCCATCATAACCTGACCTGTCCATGGGGGCATCTGGTTCATAGATGGGAAACCGAGATGAACATATTGCGTAGTACCGCCAGATCCCATAGGTATTTGTTCTGGGCCAGGTAAGCACAGACCTGGTGGAGGTATCGTAATACCAGGTGGCATTCCTGTGACCATAGTGTTGTTTCTCATCGCCATTTCTCCTAAACACAATCAATATGAATACATTTCGTTAGTACACTAAGAAAATTTAAAAACTGTAGAACAAAAATATACAAAAAACAATGAAAACACGTGATCTGTGTCTGGAACCTTTGTTTTCTTTACATGTTGATATTAACAAATATGAGAAAGAATATGAGATAACCTACCATGATAAGATTGCATTGGAGGTGGCGGCATTACACAACCACTAGACATCTCAGGTTCCACTAACCTGTCGTTTGAGCTAATGCATGGTGCGCAACCCTGTATAAATTTTACACATATATTTTAATTAAAATATCTTCTATATATGTTTTAACACAAATTTGTCATTTATAATATTACAGCAGAAAACTTTCTTAGAAATTAACAAAACAATTCTTAAATAACATATTGTCATAATTATATACTTTTATATATTTCTTCCACTACTATTATCTAATTTTCAAGATAATAAGTAGTAAAAATTACTCGTTTTTAGAACAAATAATGAAATCTACATTACTTGTGTTGGTTTAAAAGAAGAGTTTATCTTTGAGAGATTCAGACGAGCCTCTTCCTCTTGGAGCTTGATAAGTATATTGCCAAAGACACTCTTCTGTTCATAAGTAAAGGCAGGATGGTTCAGTGCCATCGTATACAGCAGCAGCAACTCTTCTAGTGGTTGATCATCCACATTAAAGGTGGTCCCATTTACTGAATTAGTGATATCTTGCTGATCAAGGTTTGAGAGATTTTTATGCAAGATCGCCGCACATGCATAATTGCACGAATGCAACAATGCCATGTAAAGGGCCAATTTTCTTCGCGTGCGTTTGTCTGTCACATTAGAAGTTGTCAGTTCGGCTACCTCAGAGACGCTATTTGCATGGTGCTCCGTGTCACGAAGATCATTATAGTCCCGTTTACCGATATCCTCGACACAAGTGCCAAGGTATCGTACTTCAAACGGTAAGCACATATTGAGCAATGTGCACATTACATCAATACGTTTGTAACTAAACAAATAAAAAAGAGAGATTAATAATAAATAACTTTTTTCTTAATAAATAACTTCTCTAACTGGCTCATTTCATTCATGTTCATTCTTTCTATTCTTTTCGGTTTGTCATGCAAATAAAACAATAAATTAATGTCACGTCAAACCATCGACAATTCTTATATCATAAAGTTTTAAAAAGCGTTGACTGTTGAATATAAATATATCTAAACTTTCCCTTAATTTGTTTTTTAATTTCTCTCTATCATTTAATATTTATTTTGTTTTTATTATTGTTACTTTAACGTCACAAGTAAATTTTAAATTCATGTTTTAACACTAAAATATACCGTATTATCACCAATATTATTAATAATGTCACAATAATACAAAAGTAAATGTAGATCAATTTTATTATTTTATTTGCTTATATAATTTTATTTTCTTCTTATTCAATACCATCCACATATGCACACAATAGTACTAGAAACTATATATTAGACGAGATCATATTTTAGATTTAAAAAATATATTTTTTTAGATTAAAAAAATATATATATATATTTGAAAAGAGCAACGTAAAAATTATTAAAAAAAAAAAAAAATCTATGCAGCATTTATGAAATCAATATCGAAAAGAAGTAATTTCTGCTAACCGAGACGGTCGCTTTTCGTCGCTTCGTACAGGAAAATACAAGAATTACGAAACGACAAGGACATGAGCGTCCAATGAATTCAATATCAAATCAAGAAGCATGAATAAACAAATAACAGCGCGAAGTAATAAAATAACGATATGTGTTTGAATTTTAAATAATGCGAAATGCGCGGTGATAAAAAAAAAAAACATTACGACGAGAACTGGGAAAGAGAGTAAGGAAGGAGAATATAAAGAATATAAAATAACATATATATATATATAAATGAGAATATTACGAAAGCGTGATAATTTTTGTCCGAAATAAGAATCAAAGCGACGGCAGTCACTTAAAACAAAGTGTAAATAAGATGTGCACGAAGAGGCGTGAGAGATTTCAGTCCCACGCAAACTCGCGAATCGCACGACAACGACGACGAGGACGGCGACGGCGACGACGCGACGACGCGACGACAACGGTTACGCAAAATTACTCCTGAAATATCTCAAAGGAAGATGCGCGCGTTGAAATCGTGCCGTTGCGCTGCGACGCTACCACATTACCTGGACAAATTCCCAAACCATGATACCACGTTCTCCTTACACACCATTGCCAGACAACATTGATACAACTTAGAGGTAGGAGTAAAGTGCAAAGCGACCGGAGCGACGACGGACAACCAACGGGTGCCACTCTATCTCTTTCTTTCTTTCTCTCTCTCTCTCTCTCTTTCTCTTTCACTCGTTTTCTCTCCCTCTATCGCTCCTCTTCTCGCACTATCCTTTTCTCTCCCTCTTCTGCTCTCTCGGCTCGCACCCGCGTAATCGGGTTGACACAATCAGATCCTCTCACAGAGCCGAGAAATGTTTCACAAAACGCGCGTGAATAATGCTCGCCGTCGGAATCCGATGGTGAACAACGACGGGGGACTCCTCACAGATAAGTATACACGAAACGCACAGTGGCGGTATCGACAGCAGCAACACGACGACGCACCGTTAAATGTCCACATTCGCAGTACAGCAGGCGAGGTAAAACAGCGCTGAGACACCGCCGAGAGGAGACGATATCCCAAGTCGGAGGTGGCAACGAACGTCGATAAGCGTAATCGGGCCGCGCGCTGCTCGTGCGTGACGCGAGGGGTCGGCCGGAGACGACGGAGCCTCTCTTTTCGCGAGAGCTTCTTCGCGAGCAAGGAAGCAAACGCGTGGACGGTTGCGCGCTCTGGATGAATACCCCTAGCTTCTAGGGATGGGCGATACTATTCGATTCTTTCAGAATTGACCGATTCTTTTTTTGACGAATCGATTATTTTGTCGATTATTTTATGAGTCGATTCTCGATACCTCGATTTTTTTTTAACCGAGAATCAAGAGAGTAAAGGCCGAAGCACATACTTTTTTATAATGCATAACGCTTAGGCCTATTCTACAATACAGCCGTAAGTCGTAAGAAATTGACCAATCACAGACCAATTACAGAAGAATAATCGATTGTGATTGGTCAATTTCTTACGACTTACGGCTTACGACTGTATTGTAGAACAGGCCTTAGACATAAGAGAATCAACCAATCGTTGTCTGTGTTTCAAAATTCACTGCCAGCGCTAAAAATTTATAGTTTACGTCACATATATTATACAATTTTAGCACTGGGAGCGTGCTGGCAGCAATTCTGAAACACAGCTGTTATGTCATAGATATAGGCTGCGTTCCGTAATGTACTGCCAGTACTGTCAGTACTGTAAATAGCGTTCCGAAATAAGATGCAGCGCACTGCGACAGTACTGGTAGGAATCTATGACGTCACTGATTTTGACGTACTTCCTGTTGCGGCTACTGTGGCTAGCGAGGTAAAGCACTTGCAGTAATCAAGATGGCTGCTTCCATGATTGCCAGAGAATGAATTTTTAACCTTATCCTTATAGAAAGCTAAATATCATTTTAATGGCTGCCAAAAACATTGAAGTTTTAACATTAATTGATGGCGAAGAAAACAAATCTTATGTTCTTCAAGTTACTACAGAAGAAGCTGAAAGAGCTAGAAATGGTAA
>NW_018021133.1:0-5237 GCF_002006095.1 Pseudomyrmex gracilis
TTAACCATCATTTGTAACAAGTTCCGGGACAAAATTTTAGATACATGATAGTAGGGGTCTATCAGTGAAGCGCACACTAAACGATAATGTACTCAGAAATCGGTTAAACATTTTTGCAAAAAATGGTGGGTTTTGTTCCCTATTGACTGGACTACTCTTCCACGAGCCGAACTGCCGAGCGTGACGTCACGCACACGGACGGCGGTTCTCGCTGTGTGCGTGCCCCCACCACCTCGGTGCTCTTGGTGCTAGCCTGCCAAAACTTTCATCACTGGCTCGATCTCGTCAAAAAAGCTCGCTTTCCCTTCCAGGTGTTCGCGCATGCGCAACTCGTTTCAAGAATAAGCCTACCGAATTATTGATGAAACTTTGCTGAACTGTTTTTTGATCTAAACCATGTCTACTGACAAAGTTTCACCCATAATTGATAATTTTACACAGAGTTAATATAATTTTGAAGACTTTAATTATTGAAATTTCTTATCAGCAAAATCCCATCAACACTCGAGAAGTTCATTCTCGAAGTTTCGCCAATAATTCACAATTCCTATTTTTATTTCAGACCGAGTCATCGATGGAAAAGGATCCTAGGTTAGTAAGTACCAAAACTTATCAACACACAAATTATTGAAAATATTTAGTGTGGAGCCTTTCCCATCAAAGCTCTTTCAAACCTCGAAATACCACGTATAATCTAATCACATATATTCTAATCACGGTTTTCTTTTACAGGTGTTGTTAACTTCTAAGGACCTACCGGATCTAAGGTAAGTACGCCTTAATAATTATTTGCTAAACCCGCAGTAACGTTTTACCTAACACAGCCAAGCACGCTTGCAGAGTATTAGCAATAATTATTTTTTCAGTGAGTGTTAGTTTCCGACGAACACTGACAGAGTTAGACCCTAACTTCCAATTATTAATCACACTTGCCTGGACGCCTAATCTAAAGAAGAACAGTACGTACACGAAGTCTTAACAATAATTACGAACGCAAACCGGAACTAATACTAACGTCTAATTATTGATGAAACTTGCTCTAGCGCGTAACCTGAAGAAGAGTAGCGCGCACACTAAGTTTTGCCAATAATTAGCAACGCCTAACAAAGTTAGTACTAACACATAAATATTGACAAAACTCACGTATACGCCTAGTCTAAAGAAAAGTAGTGCGTACACTAAGCCTCGTCAATAATTACCAACGCAAACCTTCAGGTCGAACCATCTTTTGGCGACACACCGCACTGAACGTAAGCACGCGAAATGTCATGAATTATGGGAGATATTTTGCCTGATTGTTTCTTATACAAAATCGTTACAATACACGCAATCCTACAGATAATTAAACTTTTTTAACTTTTTCGTCTCGGGCTAGTCCGTTAACAGGTCTCACACTGGACCACGCTTGGATCTGCCCGGCAACTACGGAAATTACTTCTATCATCTATTTATCAGCACTAGAGTTTTTGCTAGGCCGAACCTCGCCAAAAATTGCGTTACTCAAGTAAATCAGTAGTGATACCCACAAACAACGTTTTATGTGTAACACTTGTAATTATTGATCAAACTCACCGTACGGACTCAACTACCGACGATCTACGATCTGGGTAAGTTTCAGCAATAATTCGCAACTTTAACTTATATTAACTTTCTCTTTTCTGTTTCAGGTAGCTGCCAGACTATCCCGGAGAAGATGAGAACTAACTTGGATAAACAGAGTTAGTCTCCTCGACTCAAGGTAAGTATGACAATTTTTTAACTCTAATTATTGCTCTTATTTTGCAGGTCGATTTTTCTTCGGATGAATAGTCAATTAACGCAGATACCCCATTCCGGCTTGGGTAAGTGCTAACAGGTAAGTACCTAGCCCAATACTAACTTTCCCATTATTGCCGAAACTTATTCAGACTACCCATAAAGCTAAGCTGAACCGATTTCCGGAGTTTCGCCAATAATTACGCACGTTAACTTTAACAAGTGTCGTTGACATTTTTTAAATGTCAGTTTGGTGAGAGAACCCAATCTCTTTAGGCCTCTCTAAACAAAATAAAACAAATTCCACTTGATCTGATCAATAAATTATGGGCATTATGCACCCCGGATTTCACTTATAATAATAACATGAATACGATTAATATATATGAGTAAATACCGATAAATATTAATATTGAATATCGAATAAATATATTAAATGAAATCCGCTCTTAAAGAAAACAAAATAAAGAAAAATGTCTAATTTAGTTTTTGCCTGTATATTATTTAAATTTCTATTTATTTGTTTGTTGGCAGTTCCTTTTGTCGTGAAGGATTTCCATCGTCTCCTGGTGTGTCCGGAACAGGTGCTGCAGCCTTTAAACCTGTCGGTTGCACTGTAAAGACCCAAATAATTTTTCATGATTAACACATAGAGTGTGTTTTAATAATATTTGTTTAGTTTTGTAATAACATTTAAATAAAAAAATATTAAGAAGATAGAATTTAAAGACAATATAAATAAATAAACATAAAAATAACATTTAATTTAATATTTTATTTGGCAGAAATCAACATTTGTTGCAAAGATAAAAGAAACTGCCAAAAACCTTACCAGTATTTAAAAAAACAAAAATACATTCTTTTATTTTAACCAAACTGAATATTTAAGTAATGTAATAATATATATAACAGAAAATAAAGAATATAATATAAATTATAGTAAGCTATAAGAAAGTATTATAAATAACTACAAATAATATTTACGATTATATACATAAACAATTACAGTATATTATATTATTATATTAAATTNTATATATAAATCACAAAATCTCTTTTTTTCAAGGCACGTATCTAAAACAAATAAACTCAGCAACAAAACTAATTAGTAATGTCATTATAATTATAATAGACATGCTTATAAAAATAAAATTAAATAATATGACTAGTCATATACAATACTACATTATTACAAATATATTGCACACCATAAACTAAAAATAAAAAAAGAACGTAAACAGAAAAAAATATTAATGAACATGAATAAACATTATTAAAACGATAACTATAAAAACTTTTACTAAAGTTTAATATCCTAAATAAAAAACATTATATATATATTTCTAAACTTAATTATGTGCTTGTAATTTTGCAGTATGGAATTCCAAATGACTTAACTCAGGTTCAAAATTTATACAATTAATATTATTTGCTTGAAAATATGATCAAATTTTACAAATCGCCGAAATGGATAAATTAGATAATCGATTACGTTTTTTATTTTTTACATCAGTTAAAATAGAAAATATATGTTCTGCTTCAGCATTAGAATGAGGTAAAGACAGAATAGCTTCAACTAATAATTCTAAATTAAGAAACACTTTTTCATCATTATCATCTTTAAAGTTTAATATTTTTTTTCACGTATTAACTATGTCCAAAGAAGTCAAATCTTATTTTTCATTATTGTCAAAAACTGTAGGTGAAATTCGCCACTCATAAGCAAGTTTTGAACAGTCAATATTTACGTTTATTTGCGTGGCAAGAAAATGGAAATTTTTAAATTTATTTCTACTTTCTATATAAAGTGCAACTTTAGGTTCTAAAACTTGCAACTGTTCAAAAAAGATATTATTGTACGGCAAACGTTTTATTGTTTCTTTAAGAGCTGTTCAATACAAGTCTAAACATTTTAATTTAATTTGTTCAATATTATCCAAAGATTGTTTTGCTAAAAAACTTTCACAATACAACCCTACGTATATATCGGTCAGAAGTTTAATATTTTGTTCATCATCTATGTTTAAATTACCGATGTTATTCAATGCCTCGGGAATAATACAATTTTGATCTATTTGACTTATTATTTGATTACTTCTATTAAATAATTTATGAATCAGAATTTTGCGCAATTAAAATAAAGCGTTAAAAGTATTTTAAAAAATGAATATTTTAGAAACAAAAAGTAAGCTATAATTGAATTATCGTTTAGTAATGACTGTAACGGTTCGACTTTTTCGTTATTCCGTTTTATTTTAGTTAAATTATTATAGCTGCGGAATAGCTTGCCGAAATCAGGGTTCGGTTAGGGTAAAATAATCAGAGAAGATTTGGTTATTGTGTGAACAAAAAAAAAATAAAATGCGTTTATTGAACGAAAAGAAAAGAAAAGAAAAAATCTACTAACAAGTAGATATTTGTAAGTAAATTTTAGCAAAGTAATCTTGGAACAAAAAAAAAGAGAGTTCTAGAAGAAGCGAATTTAAGTGAGTTTTGAATAGTGAATTTTAATATTGCGCAACAAAAAGTGATTCCGGTTGAAAATACGCTTTCTTACAAGAAGATAAATCATTCTTAGCTGTACGGTCGGCCTTATCGCTAGGCGTAGAACGGCCTTCGTTTTCACGGGGGCCGGTTTGTCCGGCGGAGAATATGAGATTCCCCTGGAGCGGATCGACCGAAAAGCCGGTTTGCCCAGCGGAGACTACGAGATTCCCCTGGAGCGGGTCGAACAGAAAGCCGGTTTGCCCGGCGGAGAATACGAGATTCTCCTGGAGCGGAGCGGAAGGAATGCCGGTTTGCCCGGCGGAGAATACAAGATTCTCCTAGAGTGGGGCGAAACGGATGCCGGTTTACCCGGCGGAGAGAATAAGAAAACGACATCAACATCGAGAATAAGAAACTTATTCTCCCGAAGAGGATCGAATCTTTGAGTTGCTGTCGGTTTGCCCCGATCGAGAAGGAGCTTCCCTTGATTGCTTCTCGCTAAATTCGGAGATCGGACTGATTTGAGGACTTCGCTTTTGGGCCCAGCTTTTATACTCGCCGTTTTCCGCAAGGCGGGATTGACAAAATGCGCGGAAAACAACAAATTGTTTGTTACGCTTGTCGCTTCGTCGCGCGGCGGGGCGCGCGGTATCAGCTGGCGTTTGTTGGCGCGGGGAGCGCGGTGAGGGCGGCGCGCAGGCCGCTTGTTGACGCGGAGAGCGCGCGGTGCGGCGGGACGTCAACCGTTGTTGATGCGGGAAATGCGCGGCGCGGGCGGTACGCTGACAGCGTGTATTCGATACACGCTGCAATTCTAAGAAATTTACTCGGCGCTATGCGCCGTTTTTGGGCCAGGACGGATGGTCGGTCCCGGCCGTAACGATAGCATCATTACATGACAAAATATCGGGCGGGTTCCGTTTGACCACAGTACGATTCGACACCGCTCGATTCGACACAGATTTATTCGACACCAAATTATTCGACACCGTACG
>NW_018021133.1:5707-19563 GCF_002006095.1 Pseudomyrmex gracilis
AATCGTACGGTGTCGAATAATTTGGTGTCGAATAAATCTGTGTCGAATCGAGCGGTGTCGAATCGTACTGTGGTCAATAGAGTACCACCCCAAAATATCTTCCGCAGATTTTGAGTGATCTTCTATTATAGCCAAAATAAAAAATTTTTTAATACATTTTCAATACAATTCTGGAGTAATCTTTCGACACATTGATGTAAAACTAGCCACCTTGTATTACATAATTTTAAAATTTTTGTTTTTTGTACAGTAAAGAAATCTTGAAATTCTGTAAAAATTGCACAACGTTTTGCACTACCCGAAATATAAGTTGCGACTCTTCTAATTAAATGTTCACAATCTAACGGTAATTTTTCACGTGCTTTACTTGCAATAATCGCACTGGAATGACAAATACAATTTAACATAATTAAATTTGGAACTTTAGATTTTAAATACGTATAAAAATAATTAGTATACCCAATCATTACCGATGCATTATCACTTGCCATTCCAATTATATTTTCTAAAGGAATATTATTTTTAAGAAAAAAAGCTGTAAAAATTTGAAATATTCTTTTTGCACTACAGTCTGTGACATCTAAGGGTAACAACTCTAATAACTGTGTTCTTATTTCTTTATCTATTGAAACATATTTAACGAGAACGCACATGAATTTTGTATTTGTAATATCCGTACTTTGATCTATTAAAATCGAAAATTTTTTGTATTTTTAAAATTTCTACTAATTTTTCTGTTTCGCGTTTGGCTAAAACGTCTGTCACAATATTAGTGCACTTATTTCGGCCTAGTGACAAATCTTGTACAACTTTAGGATTTAAACAAATATTTTTTATTAAAGGAATTAAATGATCAGCCGTATAAAAAGCTACATTGTGTTCAGCAAAAAAGGCAGCTAGTTTTATCTCCGCTCGTTTTATTTTTTGTTTGTAAGAAATAATGTTAACGTCGAGACATTGATTTTGAATTTTCATTGCATCAATATGTTTAGCCGTTTGTGAATGCCGTACTAAATCTGTTTTACAACACGTAATGCTGACATTACACACGATACAAAAAGCTTTATTAGGTTCTGAATGAAGAGCCAACCATCCTTTGAAAATATCTTCATTTAACCACGAATTAAAAAATGTTTTTGTACTTTGTTTTTTAATGGCTCCTGTAGCAATATTAGAAGTTATACTGAAAAATTATCGCACTAATATTGCACAAATAAATAATTATAACATTAACTTACCTTTTTATCCTACGTTCTTTAACTTTCTCAGTGTCTACTGCGAGATCCCGCTAAAACTGTACATGTTGGTGCCCTTCATTTACATGCATATATATGTACATTACTGCATTCTTCTAGCAGCGCAGTGCGCATGCGCGAAAACGCGACTTCGCAACAACACTGGTGTGAACGGGATCATGTGTATGTTTTGTGTAATTCAATGTACGACTTGGATTGTGTATATGTGTGAATGGTCTGCATGTTGCGTGACTGAGTATTAAAGATCGTACTTAATTTTGTGTAAATCAGAAACGAAGGTGTGTGTTGGTGAATATCTGAGTGGATATCTGGGTGTGTATGTCAGCAATGAGTTCCCTAGTGTATGTAGTGTATTTGTTGTGGATTTGTAAACTTACCCTACAAAGCGTGTACCTATGAATATATGTTGTGTGAATGAAACCGGAATGTCTGACGTGCTTGTGGATTGTGGATGGCTGAACTTGAATGTGTGAAGAGAGAATTTCGGATTGAATGTTAGTATATGTTTGTAGTACGTGTGGCATGTGTGTGAGACTCTGAGGTGTCTGGTGTGTGAATGTTTGCTTAAAAACGTGAATGAGTGTTAGTATGTGATTGACCCCAGAGTGTGTCTTAGTGTCTGTATAATCGTGAGTGGTTGCATGAGTATGGTGCGTATGTGTATTTGTAGCGAATAGCCTTGTTTGTGTGTGTTAATCTTGTAAGTGTGTGTGTATTGTATGTATGTACGAGACAGTGGGGATCTACTCATTCCTCTTACCTTTTCAGGTCGCAATCAGATAAAACTAAATAAAACGTGTAACGGTTCGACTTTTTTTGTAAAAGCCTTTTCGTCTTATTTATTCATTAAAGCTGCGGAGTAGCTCGTGGGGGACACGGCTCGGTTAAGGTAAAGAATTCAGAGTAGACTCGGTTTATAATTTAAACAAAATAATACTATGCGTTTATTAAAAAAAAGAAGACTGAAAGAAATATTTACAAAGTAAATTTAAAAATATAATTTTGGAAAAGTGAAGTTTAAAAAAGAGACATTTTGATAGAGTTCTTACTTTCAAAAAGAAAAAGAAAAAGTGACTTTGGTAGAGAAATACGCTTTCTCACGAGCTGAGTAAAACGCTTTTTGCGGAATTGATATATCGCTGACGCGAATGTGATGCCGACGTACGGTCGGCTTTTTCTGCTAGGCGTAGCGCGGCGCCTTTGTTTGCTTGGGGAAGAATAACGTTCTCTTGGGACGGCTTGACACAAAGGCCGGTTTTCTCGGCGGAGAATACGAGATTCCCCGAAAGCGGAGCGAAAGGAGTACCGGTTTACCCGGCGGAGAATACAAGATTCTCCTGGAGCGGAGCGAAAAGACTGCCAGTTTGCCCAGCGGAGAATGCGAAATTCCCCTGGAGCGGAGCAGAACGGATGCCGGTTTACTCGGCAAAGAGAAAAGTAACTTCTTCTCCCGGTGAGGATCGAATCTTGAGTCGCTGTCGGTTTGCCCGACCAAGGAAGAGCTTCCCCTGGTGCTTCTCGCTAGATTCGGAGATAAGACTGATCTGCCAAGCTAATTTTTGTCCCGGCTTATATATCTGCAATTTCTCGAGGAGCGGAGTCGTGAAAACGCGGGGGAAACAATTTATTTGTCGCGCAGGTCGCTTCGTGGCGCGGCGAAGCGTGCGGTGCGGGCGCGGTATCAGCTGGCGTTTGTCGGCGCGGGGAGCGCGCAGTAAGAACGGCGCACAGACCGCTTGTCGGCGCGGGGAGCGTGCGGTGAGAGCAGACCGCAAGCCGCTTATTGGCGCGGGGAGCGCGGTGAGAGCGGCGAGCGGGATGCTTGTTGGCGCGGACAGCGCGCGGTGCGGCGGGACGTCAACCGCTTGTTGACGCAGAGAATGCGCGGCGCGGGCGTTACGTCAACCGTCCGTACAGCGTGTATTTGATACATGCTGTAATTTATTAAGTTTTATTAGACGCTATGCGCCGTTTTTGGGCCGCGACGGATGGTCGGTTCCGGCCGTAACGATAGCATTGTTACAAACAAAAACTAAACAAAACTGTTACATAAACTCAGGTGACTTGTCACAAAACAAAACGCACCTATCTAATTCCACAAACATAAACTTTTACTTTGCAGTGGACCAATAAAATAAAATAATCTAAATACAAAATAAGACAAGCTGGCTTACTAAAACTTAACCACCATTTTGCTTGGTAACACTTCGCCCTTTGACATTACTTTTGTGTTTAAAACTTCTTAACGAGACAAAATAAAATAAACAAAAATTTTAAACCTCTCTGTGACCAAAGCCCAGACTACTTAAAATACTGGCGCTCGGTTAAGCTTAATTATTTTTATCACTCAAACTAAATTTACGCGTATAGTCCATAAACCGTCTTCTGGTGTTTCTTTAACCCTAATTGGCTGCGATCTCTTCTTCCGTATCTTCATGCACCTTGCTCCGCCGCTGTCAATCTCTTTCCAGCATCTATACTAGTTGTTCCGTTGACTGATCACGTTGTTCCGTCGTAAGCTCATGTCTGTCCTGGGGTTTGGGTGACAAGGTTCTAGAAAGTAAGTCTTTGACGGGTCAAGACAACTCTGATTCGACAATCTGCATTTATCCGATCTGAATCAAACAGTATGGGATAGGATTGGTTAGGTTGTGACCGGGGTTAAGTACTATTTGGTCGGGTACTCACGGTTTTGCTTTGTTGCCACAATCGCCAGTTACTTTTACCACCTAGGAACAAGATTTGTACCTTTTCCAGGGCACGCTGTTCCACGCAAGGCTGGGTGCAAGGAACTTCCACTGGCTGAGGATCGACAGGCAGTAGCACACAGAAAATGCACACAGTCTTTTAGGTCAGTATAAACAGTATATCTGTATTTTTCAATACTATGTGTTTTGTACACTTTACTATACATATACTTGTTACAATAAATATATTTAAATCGTATTTGAGCTAACAGAATCTTTGTTTTTGCCGTACTCTGTCTCGCACGCCCGCTTGGTACGACGATTCCATTGAGACTCCCGCCATGGGCGCCGCGCACCTTCTTCTCCGCGCGGGAACTTCCTTTGCCGCCGCGAAGTAGTCCCTTACTTACTCGACCACAACTCCATAAAGGTTTAACAGTAAGGGGAGATTTTTTGTGTACGTGTTGCTTGTATGTGTGGTGAGCGTTTGGTGTATAAAAATGTCGTTAGTATGAATGTTTGTGTGAGTGTGGTATGGCGTGAATGTGCGGCTTAAATGTGTTTGTGTATGGATCACATGTACAGTGCGGAGCACCATATCGTGCGCCGTGAGGAGAAGTAGTTCTCCTCCGGCCGCCTCCTAGTATCACGCGCCAGCGGCCCGAGATTTAATCTATATATCGGCACGGTTACCGATGATACATACCGACGCGGTTACCAATAATACCAACAGACATATGTTATCATAAAATTATCGTAAACATTGAAAAGAGTAACTCTGCATTAAAAGTGTGTGTGACTTCAATAATTTATATCAAATATTTACTTATTTAATTATTGCGTGATATAAGAAACTTACTTACGGTAAGTGTAAGAATGTAAAATATATTTAAGTAAGAGAGTAAAAACCCATGACAATAGATAAATGTCATAATGAGTATTAAAATANTTTTAAACATTATTTAAATATTAAGAATAAAAAATAAAACACTATACTAGATTTGTATAATTAGCGTTAAATTTTTTTTAAAACATCAAAAATAAAGACTAGTAAGGCAATTTAGAACCACACATTTATTTAACAAAAAGAATATCTCGCGTTTATCGGAATTACGCTTAACGACTCTTTTCAGAGCCACAAAAAATATTTTACAGAGTCACATTAAACACTTCTTGTCAAAACCATAAATATATCTTTGACAGAAGAACATTTTTGAGCTCAACCCTATAAAATAAAATCTAGCGTAACTGCTTCAAAATGATATAAAATAATTGTTTGTGTCATTTTTCTTATTTTTTCATGCACATATACACATAAATTTGTTAGTATCATTATTTTATTAAATTTTTAAATACATATACAACTATATTGTATATGTATATATTTATATATAAACATAACTATTATAATATTGCCTTACTAGTTTTTATTTTTGATGTTTCAAAGAAAATTTAACGTTAATTATACAAATCTATTATAGTGTTTTATTTTTTATTCCTAATATTTAAATAATGTTTAAAAATATTTTAATNATTACTATGACATTTATCTGTTGTCATGGGTTTTTACTCTCTTACTTAAATATATTTTACTTTCTTACACTTACCGTAAGTTTCTTATATCACGTTTCTTATATTACGCAATAATTAAATAAGTAAATATTTTATATAAATTATTAAAGTCACACACTTTTAATGCAGAGTTACTCTTTTCAATGTTCACGATAGTTTTATGATAACATATGTCTGTCGGTATTATTGGTAACCGCGTCGGTATGTATCATCGGTAACTGTGCCGATATATGGATTAAATCTCGGGCCGCTGGCGCGTGGTAGTAGGAGGCGGCCGAAGGAGAACTACTTCTCCTCACGGCGCACGATATGGTGCTCCGCACTGTACGTGTGTGTGGTGTGAGGTTGCTAAGTGTATTTCTTCTTAAGGAGCGTGTTGAGTTTCATATGTGAGTGTCTGTAAAAGTGTGACTTAACGTGTGTGTATGTGTGTGTGAACGGTATGAGTGTTGGCGGTGTGTATGGGTCCTTATTGAGTATGTTAATGTGTGTTTGTAGACGTGTAATGTGTATGTGTTCTTTAAGGGTGTTTGTTTGTATGTTTGGGAAGTACTAGTGTGTGTGAATGCTGTATGATAGTTTTTAACCCTTAAGTGTTATGTTTTTGTGTACGTGTAGTGTAAAGTCAAAATGCCCCTTAATGGATGATATTCTGTGTGTGTACTGTCTGTGCGCGTATGTGTGGAATGGCGTGTGATTGGACTCTTAAGAGGTGTGTTTGTGAGTATTTATATGGAACGTGTGTGTTACGTGTGTTGATTGTGTGTTGGAGAGCGAGTAAGTGTTTGTGTAACATGTCACGTGTGTAGTGTCCCTTAAAAACGTGTGAGTTAAAAAAATGTCCTTTTTCTTTGCAAACTAAAATAAAAATTAACGTTAACTTTTACTTTTTCCAGGGTCGCACGCCTGTACGCGGTCCAGCTACGCACACCCAATTACTTAAGTAAGTATTTTATATATCCAAGTTTAGAAAAACATGTTAATTATAACCAATGAGTGAATATAAGGCCTTACGAGCCGTTCTCAAAGTGTTGAGCGAGAACTTATACATGTATATATATATGTATACACATGTAACGAATTCACTTGTAAATTTTTACAAGTGAGTTTTTCGAATTGAATTCTCAATTCTTAAAATCATACGGGATGCTAGATTTGCATCTCACATATGAAAGACCCCGGATTCCCCCCTAACTAATTATTAAAATATTGCGAAAAAAACTCCTCGGCCAGGAGTCGAACCTGGAATCTCCGGCTTACCGTGCCATAGAGTACCGGAGATTCCAGGTTCGACTCCTGGCCGAGGAGTTTTTTTCGCAATATTTTAATAATTAGTTAGGGGGGAATCCGGGGTCTTTCATATGTGAGATGCAAATCCAGCATCCCGTGAATTTAAGAATTGAGATTTCAATTCAAAAAACACTCACTTGTAAAAATTTACAAGTGAATTCGTTACATGTGTATACATATATATATATACATGTATAAGTTCTCGCTCAACACTTTGAGAACGGCTCGTAAGGCCTTATATTCACTCATTGGTGTAAATTTCACGAGCCTTAAGTCTTTATTAATGTTAATTATAATTATATAAGAATAAACACTTAATAATATGTAATTAGAAATGATAGTTAACAAGATAAAACACAGTTACATGTCGCTTAATACTAATACAAAGTTATGCTTAATGTACACGCACACATAAAAAAAATCACTAAACAAAATTAAAATTACCCGTAGCTCATTTGGCCCTTATAACCTAACCTAACTAAAACAGAGTTTTTTGCGTGTTTCAATTTTACAGTCTTTGATGCGTCGCCTCAACGCTGGTTGTCGTCCGTCTCCTCTTTTCCGTACTGCCACCTCGGTCTCCTTAGTTGCCTTCGGGATACCGGGTGACAAGGTTGTGACCGGACGATGCAGCACGCGTGCGCTTACCATATCCCTGGAAACGTGTTCTGGGGATTGAGGTAGTGTATGTTAGGGTCTCTTCTCGGCGTAGGAAAATAGGGGGAGAAAATCGGGATGGAGGCCTCTCTATAGATGGAGACGAAGCTTGTATCACTTTTTCTCGGGCGAGTTTTCTCCATCTTGTCGTGGTGCCTAAGCTTGCGCGCTGCGAGGATCTAAGGAGCTATGCCGACGGGAACTTTGGTTCCTGGCAGGGTCTCCCTTGCCGGACAAGTTCTTGATGAGCAGCCAGACTAAGAGGGGAAATAGAGGAAGGAAAATCCCGACAGAAAACCCGGGCAGGCTGGGTTCGTTAGCCAAGTTACAGCAACCGGCCTAGGACACACCAAAATCAAACCAGCCTTATTTAAAACATGAGAATGTCAGATAAAGAAGAGTAGTCATTACCGGATCAGGTCGATCAGACGGCCAGATCCTGGCACGCGGAGGATATCGTTCCGGTTCCCCGCGCGTCGTAATCCAACGACGGGCTTGGCGTCTCCTGCACCGCAGGGGAGGCGTCAGACAATGCGTCTGCGAAGGCCTGTGACTCTCAGTCGCAGGCGATAGAGGTAGAGAGTCTTCCCGGCTCTCCTGTGCTTTGGGGGAGCGAGGACAGCCCGATTATTTGGACTCATTGTTGCTTGCCAGTTGGCGTCAAGGGGCGCATTGTAGTTGAGTCCACTGACGATAAAGAAGAGGAGACAGCGGCCGATTACACAGTCGCAGGCCCGTCCGGTTGGCCGGTCTGTGACAGCCTCTGGGCTCCTTTGCCGCAGCTCTGATGAAGCCGACAGCGACATCGGAGTATTATCAAGAAAACCGAAGAGTGTATCAACCACCGACACGAAGCCGCGTTTCTCTGTCTCCTCGCAGAAACGAGAGTTTGTTGCCGGAGTTTCGGTCGAGGGAAGCGACGGCCCTTTGACTCCAAAGGTCCAGCGCGAGGGTGTTCCGAGTCCTTCGTTGGAAGAGACAAAGCGGCCGCAACTGCGGTCTCGGCCGCCGAACAATTGCGGCCGTAAATACACCCGGAAGAAAGTGCCTTTTGCTACCGCTAAGCCCCGAAAGAGGGGCAGGCCTTATTCTACGGGCCAAAAGTGGGCCTTCAGAAGACTTACCGCGAGCTAAAGGAGGGGCGTGACCGCGCTGATGAGCAACAAGCGGAGGAAGAATTGGTTGTAGATCCCGAGGCAACCCGCATGCCTACGCGGTCTACCGCTACGTCACTCACTGCGGCTTCCGGCCGAGCGGCGGCGGCGGACTGCAGTGCGAAGGTCCCAACCGAACCGATATCCCGAGATCTTTTGACACACCGTGCCCTCGAACTGATGGTCAAGTGGGCGGCATCGGTGAGAGCAATGGCGGCGTCCTCAAAAAACTTAAAAGGGACCTACATGCTGGGCCTAAGAGTGTCCGCCGACAGACTGGAAGAGACCGTCCGTCTTCTGGCCGAGAGGGTGCAGAGTGGGAGGCACGACCGCTCCCTCGTTGAACGTCTCCGCACGGTGAAGGACCGTTTGACTCGAGAGGTCGCCGATATGCGGGACGAGGTGACGAGTTTTCGCGCTGCCTGCGACTCTGCGAAAGAAAGGTCTTGCGGGTTAAACGCGAAAACAGAACGCTCAAAGGCGAGATGGCGGGGATGCAGAAGGACTTCAAGGCTCTCCGCCGCAAGTTGCAAACCCTCCGATCTGCCGGCATCGTTAAGCGGTTTGCTCGGTCGCGCAAAAACGACCGCTCCCCACCGGCTCCGCTGTTGCCGGAACCGCTCCCGCAACGTTCGCCGCGGTCTCGGCGCGTGAGAGACTCTGCACCCGACGCGAATATGGAACCAACTCTCCGTTGCGAGGATTCCTCACCTTTACCGGGAGAAGAGGATGGAGGACCAAAGTCCCTCAAAGCTTGGAGAGTCGCGTGATAGATGCGAAGCGCAGCCAGCTCTCATTATTTCGGGAGCAGCTCCATCACCGGCTCTCCCGTCCATCTTTGGGCGCCGACGGGCGTAAGAGAGGCCTCACGGTTCCGACCCGAGGCGAGGGCGCCGCTATCGGGGGAACAAAAGCAAAGAATAACACCGTTGCCGTAGTCGTCCCCTCCGGCAAAGACTCCTCTTTTTCCGACAACCGGAAGAAAAAGAAAAAGAAGAAGAAGAAGAAAGAAAAGACTGGGGAACAAACGGGGGACAAAAGGCCGGACAAGCTGACACAGCTCCTCCGGCACCAAGCCAACCTTTTTCCTCTTCCCGTTCTCCCTCCGGACAGCAACCTCTTCCAGCTCCACCAAAAGAGACATGATCCTAAGTGGTGGGGAAAAAGAAAAA
Source organism: Pseudomyrmex gracilis (assembly GCF_002006095.1). Classification (NCBI taxonomy): domain Eukaryota; kingdom Metazoa; phylum Arthropoda; class Insecta; order Hymenoptera; family Formicidae; genus Pseudomyrmex; species Pseudomyrmex gracilis. The sequence continues at coordinate 15,496 of NW_018021133.1, forward strand.
GGAGAAACGGACGCATGGTTCACCGACTCCTGCATCTAATGCTCCCTCCCCCGTGCGGGCAAGGGCGGTAAACCCGCTTCAAGCGTCAAGCCCTAACTTAAGGTGGGAAAGCTTCCTCGATCCGCGACCATTACATTGTCTCCCCTCACCGGCTCCGGTGCGAACGTTGGGGAGGCGCTGGTCAAGATGAGGAGGCAGATAAATTTGTCGGACTTTGGTATCACCGAAGTCCGACCAAAAAGGGCCGTCACCGGGGCCTTCATCAATGAGATCCTCGGTAAAAACAGCAAGGCCAGGCTTTATGCCGCCATGTCCACTTTGGCGGACGAATTTGGGATGAAAGGCCTTCGGATCAAAGGCCTTGATGACTCAATCACCCCAGATGAAATGAGAGACGCTGTGGTAGCTATTGGAAGTTGTCGGCCGACCAAAGTAAAGGTCGGCCAAGTTTACGCTTCCCCCAATAAATTATTCACAGCATGGGTCCAGTGTCCGATTGCTGCGGCAAAGAAGGTCACGGACACTGGATTCTTGAGAGTAGGGTAAGGGACGAGCGCCGGTAGAGGTTCTAGACCGCCGGTCCTTACAGTGCCACCGATGCCTTCGGCGAGGGCACGTCATGGCAACGTGCACTTACTTACCTCGCCGGATGAGGACAAGAAGGGCCGATGCTACCAGTGCGGTGACCGTAGCCACCGGGTCGCGGAGTGCAAATCGGCACCGAAGTGTTTGCTATGCGCCGACCTTGGTCGCTCCGCGGCCCACAGATTAAGCGGTAAGGCCTGTGCCCCAATTCCCCGTAAGGGAAAACAAAGGGCGCAGAAGGCCGCCGCTGAAGGCAGACCACAGCCCGCCTCTAAGAAAGTCCCAGCTGCTGTCCCGGGGACATCGGCGGCAGCGGAGGGGACTAGCCAGCCCCCCACCGGTAGTGCTCTGGAGGAGGAAATGGAGGTGGAGGAGCCACTCACTCAGTAATGCCTGTCTTTCTCCAGAGTAACATGGATCATTCGCGCGGGGCCCAGGATCTTATGATCCAAAGCCTCGCGGAGTTAAACGGAGTTGTCGCGGTCGTGGCAGAGCCCTACAACCGTCGTGGTCGGAGTCGGAAGACGGCTCTGTCACGACATAATTCCGTGAGAAGGTTGGTTCTGAGTCCTCTGTCTTTTCTCCTCTGGAAAAAGGCAGGGAGCTCGTGATGATCGAGTGGGGGAAACTTGTGGTTGTGGAGGTCTATTTCTCGCCAACAAGGCCCTTTCCCAAGTTTGAAGCGCTCTTGGACGAGCTGAGTCGGGTTGCTCGCCGATACTCGGCTTGTCCAGTGCTGATCCTGGGGGACTTCAACTCCAAGTCGATGACTTGGGCTTCCCCCAGAACGGACGCGAGAGGAAGGGCTCTAGAGAACTGCGCGGCAGCCTGTGGGCTCGTCGTGTCGACCGGGGCTCACAGCACACGTGCGTCAGGCGCAACGGGGAGTTCATTGTGGACCTGACTTTTGCCTCCCCGAGCGCCGTCCGCCGTGTGTCCAAATAGAAAGTCAGGGACGACATGGAGACCCTATCAGATCATCGGTACATTACGATGAGTATCTCCGTATTCCCTGATCGCTTTCGGGGCTACCGTAAGGGTAGAAGACCCCTGTCCCAGAGATGAGTCCTCAAGAAATCGGACCCACAACTCCTGTCCGCCGCTGCTCAGGTTGCGGCTTGGCCAAGTCCACCGGCCGAGCTACACGACTTCCGGGCAAAACTTCGGTAGTTCCGGGAGACGCTGGCTATTTGCGACACAGCAATGCTGCGCTCCCATGGCTCGCCGAACCAAAGGTCGGTGTATTAGTGGACGGATTAAATAGCCTCTCTAAGAGTGGTGTGCCTCCGGTCCAGAAACCAGTACATCCGCGCCCGTCGCCAAAGAACTGGCGACGTGGCAGCGCGAGCAGCGGAGGCGTACAAAGGATACCGCGAAACACGCAGAGCCCTTTGTATTGCCATAAGCCAGGCAAAGTCCAAAGCGTGGTCCGAGCTTCTCAAGACCCTTGACGCTGATTCGTGAGGGCGCCCATACAGGCTTGTCATGGACAAGCTGCGGCCGTGGACGCTTCCGATCACTGAGAGTCTTGACCCCCAGCTCCTGGAGAGGGTTGTCTTCACCCTGTTACTTGACGGGAGGGGTGACTGGCCCTCCCAAGAACCAGAGTTGAAACCGGTAGAATGGTCCACCCAACTGGGGGTCACGCAAGAAGAGCTACACCGGACCATCTATTGGATGACGCGCAAGAACACCGCACCCGGTCCCGATGGCGTGCCCGATAAAGTGCTGGGCTTTGTCTTTGGACAGGAGTCCCTGGGAGCCCGTCTCATGCAGATCTCTACCACCTGCCTGAGGACGGGATGGTTCCCTCCTGAGTGGAACAGGGCAAACCTGGTCTTCTTCCAAAAAGGGGGTAGACCGGCGGACTCTCCGTTCGCGTACCGGCCGATATGTCTGCTTGATGAGGCGGGTAACCTCTTAGAGCGCGTTATCGCTAACCGCCTCACCGAGCACCTGTCGCGGGTGGGTCCTGACCTGGCCGACTGCCAGTTTGGGTTCCGTGAGGGAAAATCGACGGTGGATGCGATCTTGTCCCTCACGGACGTGTCAGACAGGCAGGGAGGAGGGCGTTGGCGGTGTCGCTAGACATATCCAACGCCTTTAACTCCCTTTCCTGGGACAGCATAGGGTGGGCGCTTAATTGCCACGGTGTCTCACTCTATCTGAGAAGATTCTTCGGTGACTATTTCTGCAGCAGGGAAATAAGATATACCGGCCGGTACGGATTGCCGCACAGGAGAGAAATGTTCCGCGGGGTTCCATAGGGGTCAGTCTTGGGCCCATTACTGTGGAACCTCAAGTACAACGCGGTGATCCAGGCCGCCTTGCCCAGGGGCCTGGGTGTCATCTGCTACGCGGATGACACTCTCGTAGTAGCCTCTGGGAGCGACCGGAGGAAGGCCAGAATCTTGGCGGAAATACGCACTAACTGTGGTGTCGGCCGAATCGAAAAACTGGGTCGTAAGAGGATACTGGATACCGACTATAGAGACCTGTAAACCGACATTTTTAATATTTTGTTTTGAGCCGTATTTACTACATCAAATCCAAAATGCTTCTACAGAAATAAGTAAATTATGTTAAGAGTTTGCTGTTGTTCTTTAAAATGTCAAATTTCAGCGTCAATTTTTTCTTATACAATTTCCTTTTATAACTTTATCATATCATCATGTATATAAAATTATTTCTAAGTTTATGTACGTATTTACACTGAACTACAGCAATACGTACGACACAAAACAATTTAATAAAACACTCAGAATATGAGTTGGTTATCTAATTGATGCACAAAAAGTAATATTGTGATGATGTGTATCTGCTACCATATACTATCACTGTTTCTGTAAAAAACAACACTATGTAGTTTACAAATATCCCGATAGAAAGTGCTGCACTATGACGCGTGCGCATATGACCATTATGCATGTGTATATCTGTCATGCTACATGACAGATCTTCTAACCCTACAAATCTACAAACATAAAGATCGTTTTATAGTAGTCGCAGAGAGCAAACGCAAGTGTCACGAAATTGATAAATTGCATCTATCAAATCACTCAATCGCAACACGATTGGTCACTTTCGCGAGATCTGTGACTGCAATTGCATTTTGCACTATCATAAAACGACTTTATAATAACTCGTTTTGCAGAATACGTGTTTGTTTGCCAAAGTTTTCAATAGAACACAAAACAAGTAAAACTTTTATAAGTTTTAGTGAAGAATTCAAAAAGTGAATATTTTGTTGCATTTGTTGTGTACTATTACATTATAATGTAATACATTATGTAGTATTCCATTTTAATATATTACAATTTATATTGTGTTGTATTCAATTGTGATATACAGGGTCCGCCACTTAAATCCGGACAAATTTGAATTTGACATTCCCATCATATTAGAATGCAGCAGTAGGTGCCATATGACCTAAAGATAGGTTAGAGACGTCGATAAGACATTAATAATCTTAAAATGGCCGAG
>NW_018021133.1:20257-34390 GCF_002006095.1 Pseudomyrmex gracilis
TCTATTTATGTTTTTTCATATTTTCTGTAATAAACAACTTTTTCGAGAAAAAAAATTTTGTCCGGATTTAAGTGGCGGACCCTGTATTGTGATTATTTTGTGTTATGTAATTCTCCGTTTAGACTATCATCTGTACTACCGTGAGTATAGAAAACGCTGTCAATACTGGCTATTTCCTAAGTAATATTAATAAAAAACACAGTCAGATGCATCATTTTTACTGTACAGTTGCTTCGTCTTTCTTCCCAGAGACGTTTGCTGGTGTAAAAATTATTATGATCTATCAACGCATGTTAGCTATTTTTTAAATAATGTTAATAATGACAGACCCGTCATTTTGACTGTAAAATTGCTTTGTCTTTCATTCCAGAGGCGTTTATAAAAACGTGTGTTGGTGTTAAAATTATTACGAATTGCCAACGCATGTGGGCTATTTTCTATATAATATTAATTAACATAAAACAATGTCAGACGCTTCATTTTGACTGTAAAATTGCATCGTCTTTTCTGCCAGAGGCTTTTCAACAACGTGTGCTGGTGTAAAAATTATTATGACCTGCCATGATGCATGCTAGCTATTTTTTAAAATAACATTAATATAAAACATTGACAGACGCGTCATTGTGACTGTACAGTTGCTTTGTCTTTTTTTCCCAGAAGCGTTCTTGTAAACGTGTTCTGAAATATTAATTACTATAAAGCAGTTTTGGTTAACGTGTGCTGGCTATATTTAAAAATTTATAATGCCAGAAGCTTTTCATGTGACGTACAATTGATTTGGTTTTCCTCCCAGAAACGTTTTTACTACCGTGTGCTGGTGTAGAATTCATTATGTACTGCCAATGCATAATGAATTTTTTCCAAAATAATTTTAATATAAACTAATGTCAGATGCGGGAAGATCCCGATAGCCAAGATTTTTTTAGTACAAATTGACAGTTGCACAGATCCCGTTTGCACAGAAAACTTTTGTACAGATCTCGATTGCACAGACATATTATAGGTTAATTTAGGTTAGATTTTTCGGAGGGAGGGGGTGCAGGGAGAGGGGCGGAGCCTCTCCCCCGCCCACATATGTACTATTATGTGTGATATAAACGAAATATTTACTTTGCAAATGTAACAATAACTATGTGTAATCGGGATCTGTAGAAAGGTTTTCTGTGCAAAACAGGATCTAGGCAAACGGGATCTGTGCAACCGTTGATCTGCGCAAAAAAAATCTGTGGTATCGGTGCTCTGCCGTCAGATGCATATTTGTGACCGAAAAGATGCCTCGTTTTTTTTCAAGAGGCATTGTTACTAACGTGTGCTGGTGTTGTAACAAAGCCGATTTTCTATCGGCTTTGCTCGGCCTTCCGCCTGCCGGACAGCTCGGTCGGCGCCAAAGATCGGGAAGGGGAAGGCGTGAAATTGCAACACTCCGTTATTTTAATGCTGAAATGTAATTAAGATTTATTCATATTTTTAATACGGTATTTACAACGGTGGTATTGGGTTTGGTGATTTACGTGCTAATACAGCAGATCTGGATTGATCGGCACGGTGATTTCGGCGCGGAATGACTCGCACGGATAATAATGTCGGTGCGGACAAGATATGAATCGCGCTGGTAATAAGGTCGGCGCGGGTAATACAAATTCCGGCGCGACGGGCTTATATCGAAACTAAAATCTACGGGGTATATATACACGGGGCGTATGTACACAGAGGATGTTCCGGGCCGTGAAAATGACCGGTTGAGTTGTGAGAACGACTATTTGTCGGTGTGGTGGTGACAACGGCCAATTGAATCTCCGGGCTCGTGGAGCCGACGGAGATGATGTGTACCGAAGTGCCGGAGAGGATCGAGACAACGCCTCAATCTGTACGGTCGGGAAGGTGTTTGAGACAACGCCTCTAGCATCGGGTCTTGTCGGGACAACGCCTCGACCGAAGGATTCTAAGTCCGAGACGACGCCTAGGCTTCAGGAAGGATTGCTCTTGAGACACCGCCTCGAGAGCTCAGGAAAGGAACTGGTCCCGACTGCCGAAATTGCTTGTCTTATATTCCCCGGGACGGTTTATGGTCCGTCCGGGAGCGGCATGCGAGATGCGCTTGTTTGTGCACCGTGTCACGCACCTGTGCCGTGTCATCCCGGCACAAGTCTTCGCCTGTTCACATATATGTTCTTATGTCTATATTTTCGCGGCCTGAATTATAGATCGGTACGCGGAACGGTCGGATTTATACTATCGCTTGACGCGTGAAACGGTCGAAACTATAGGAAGGTAGTCGGAATTATAGCCGTGGCGTGATATATACACATGTATATTTTATACATGTATATTTTAGATGATATGCTATATTGAACAATTTACTACAGCGGACATGTAAAGAATAATAGAAAAGAACTGAATAATAAAAGATAATAATAATAATAATACTAATAATAAAGATAATACTAAGTAATAATAAATGACAATAATAATAATAATAATGATAATAATAAAGATAGTAATAATCGAGTTGCGGAGCTTGCTCCGTCACAGTGTAAAATTTATTATAAACTGCCAATGCATAATGGCATTTTTCAAAATAATTTTAATTCACAATAATATCAGATGCATCTTTTTGGCCGTAAAGGTGCTTCGTTTTTTCTCTTAGAAGTGTTTTTACTAACGTGTGCTGGTAAAATTTATTATGAACTGCTAATCCATAATGACTTTTTTCGAAATAATTTTAATATAAAATAATGTCAAATGCACCTTTTTGATTGTAAAGTTGCTTTGCTATATTTTCCAGAAGCGTTCTTGTAAACGTGTACTGGAATATTAATTATTATGAAACAGTTTTGGTTGACGTGTGCTGGCTATATTTAAAAATTTAGAATGCCAGAGGCGTCTCATGTGACGTACAATTGCTTTGTTTTTTTCTTCCAGAAACGTTTTTGTAAACGTGTGCTAGTATAAATCTTATTATAATCTAATTTTAGTTGAAGTGTGCTAGCTATATTTAAAATTTTTAATGCCAAATGCGTCTCTTGTGACATAAAATTGCTTTGTCTTGTCTCTCAGAAGTGCTTTTGAAAACGTGCGTATTAATAAATATAAAGGTTTAATATGTAACATGTGCTGGCTATGTTTTAAATTGTACCAGAGACGTCTTTGGTGACATAAAGTTTTTTCTCTTTTCTTTTAGAGGCATTTATATAAACTTGTGCAAATGTACTTATGAATAAATTGTATTTACAATTATCGTGTACTGGCTATGTTCTACATTGTGCCAGAGGCATTTTTTGTAACATAAAGTTGCTTTAGCTTTTCTTTTGCTCAGAAGCGTTTTTCTAAACGTATTCTGGTAGAAAAATTATTTTAAAACATTCACAAGTAACATGTTCTACCTATGTTCTAAATTTATTGTGCCTGAGACGTCTCGTGTAGCATAAAGCTTTACATTTCTCCAAGAGATGTTTTTGTTATCGTGTAGTAGTGTATTAAATAATATAAACATTTATAATCAATGTATTCTGGTTATGTGTGTTCAAAATTTCTTGTGTCAATCAACGTGTAACTACAATCAACGTGCTAATTATGTTTGTAATTAATTGTATCAGAGGTGTCTCTTGTAACATAAAGTTCTTTTTGTTATGTTGTTTTATCTTTTGTCTCAAAAGTGTTTTCCTTCACGCGTGGTAGTATGTTGAAGAATGAATATTTACAATAAGCGTTTGCTACTGTTGACTACTTTTTAAATTTATACTGTGTAACGGGACCAGCCCGTCACTTGTATATATATGTATAAAATATTTTATTATTTTTACATCTCTCTATTATATTTTTCTACAACTGTAGTCTATTTTTTTCTCTTATATATATACAGGGTGTCTCAGAATTGCCGTACAATCTCTCGTAGGCAGATAGAAGAAGTAAAACTGAGTCGAAAAGTCCTGAACCATTTTTTTTTATTATTTATAATAAAGGAGTAATTATTGAGTAAATAGCCAGACGCACGTCAGTAAGCCGCGCGCCTGGTGTGTGTGAGCGCTCACTGACGTGTGCCTGGCTAAAGGTCTGCGCTGATTGGCCTGATTTACTCAATAATTACTCCTTTATTATAAATAATAAAAAAAAATGGTTCAGGACTTTTCGACTCAGTTTTACTCCTTCTACCTGCCTACGAGAGATTGTACGGCAATTCTGGGACACCCTGTATATATATTTCTTGTATTATATTTTTTCTTTTTACATATATTGTATTTCTTATTATAAGTTACCTTCTTATAAGTTCCGCCCGTTTCACGCGTCAAACAATAATATAGCAAGTAATATAGTTCCGACCGCTCCGGGTATTGATCTATAATTTAAGCGGCGGAAATATAGGCATGAGAACATGCACGTGAACAGGCGAAGACCTGTGCCGGGACAACACGGTACACAGCGCGTCAAAAATTCGCGGAGTAAACGCGAGAGTCTAGAGGCAAAAGAAGCGGTTTTTCTTAGGAATAAATAGCACCAACGAGCACTGTACCAGTTAACTAGTAGCAATCGTTTATCCACAACTGTGTCGCGTTATTTATCCCTAAGAAAAACCGCTCTTTTTGCCTTTAGATCTCCGCGGCTACTTTGCAAATTTTTGACGCGCTGTGTACAGGTGCGTGACACAACGCGCAAACAAGCGCATTCCGCACGCTGCTCCCGGACGGACCGTAGGCCGCTCCGGGGTATATAAGCCGAGCGAGTTTGGCAGTCGGGAGTCCCGACTCGGGACCAGTTCCTTTCTCGAGCTCTCAAAGCGGTGTCTCGAACTTAGAATCCTGACCGGTCGAAACGTTGTCTCGACTTACACCTATATATATAATACTTCTATATCGCTAGTACGGTGCCGACCTGAAGCCCAAACGTTACGGTGCAGACAATATAGTAGCCTCTCTCTCGCGCAAGGTCTAGCTGCTTTGTGCGCATGCGGTAAACATTCAAGCACGTTTGGGTATTTCTCTTTCTCGCGTTATTTCTTCGCGTTCTCTCACTTTCCGATGCTTTGTCTCGCTTGCACTCGCTTAGTAGACGCGCCTGCGCATAACGACGCTCGACTATCTATGCCCATATTTGGACTTCGTGCGCTTCTCTTTCTCCGGCCTTGTGCCTCTTATTGCGAAGATACGCGACTAGCAATATAGAAGTAGTACATATATGCTTACACCGGTGCCAGAGGCGTTGTCTCCAGCACATCCTGACCGTCGCGATCGAGCCGCTGTCTCGATCGCTTCCGGCGCTCCGGCGCACACTATCACCGTCGGCTCCACGAGCCCAGAGAGTCAATCGGCCGTTGTAACCGCCACACCGAGAAACAGTCGTTCTCACGACTCAATCGGCCGTTGTAACCGCCACACCGAGCAATAGCCGTTTTCATGACTCAACCAGCCGTTCTTACGGCCAGGAACATCCTCCGTGTACATACGCCCCGTGTATATATACTCCGTAGAATTAAGTCTAGTTATAAGCCGCCGCGTCCGGATTTATCCTGTCCGCACCGACCGTATTAATCCACGCGAATCAATCCGCACCAAAATAACCGCGATCAATTCAAATCCGCTGCGTTAGAATTTAATCAACCAACCGGATACAACCGTTATAAATACCGTATTCAAGCAAATAAATTGAAACTACATTTCAGCATTAAAATAACCGGTTCCTAATACATTTCTCGAATTTCATTCAGTTTGCAAATTATTAACTTTTGTTTACCGAGTATCATAGGCGTGCACATACATTTTTGACAGATCTGTAATATAATATATATATAAAAGAGTGATATATCTATCTATCTATCTCTCTCTTTCTTTTATATATATATATATATATATAAAAGAGAGAGAGAAAGAAAAAGAAAAAGAGAGGAAGAGAGAGAGAGAGAGATAGATAGATAGATAGATAGATAGATAGATATTAGCTTTATTTATAGTGCGCTCTGGGATAGTATCCCCTCAAGCGCAAAGGACAACAAAGAAATACACAGTGAACAAAAAATAAAAATAAAAATAGTAACAATACTGATTGTAATATGTGAAATAGAAAGAAAAATAAAACTAAAAATAAAATAAAAATAGAAAATAAAAATAAAAATAATATAAAATAACAATAAAAATATAATGACTGAAAGAGATAATGAAAAACAATAATAAAAATAATAAAAGTAAAAACAAGAAGAGTTTACACTATTTGTAACTAAGCAAATGCTTGAAAAGACCGCTTTTAAAAAAGCCAAAAGGTTCCTCACGGATATCAACCGGTACTGCATTCCAGATATCGACAGACACGCATCTAAACGATCTACGAAACGTCTCAGTTCGTGATTGCGGAAGAACAAGATCGAGTTTACGTGTTGAAGCTCGAGTCTCGCGACCACACTCATCTTGCCAAAGATAAATAAATCATAAAGTACTTGGAGTCTATTAGTAACCAAAATTTTATAAACAAGGCAGCCAATGAAAAAGGATCTCCTAGATTTGATGTTTAGCCATTGAAGTTTGTTGAAGTAAGACGAGATATGCTCATACCAGCGGACTTGAAAAATGAATCTTACGCAACAATTAAGCGATCTTTGTAGGCGTAGATTGTTGTCCCCAGAAATATCCGTCAGAATAGCGCAGCAATAGTCGAAGTAGGGTACAAGAAGAGTGTAGACCAGTCTGGTACGTAGAGCAGTGGACATTAAGTTCTTGTAAACTTTCAGTCGGTGCAGGGAAGCATTGACTCTAGAGATGGTAGAACTCACTTGCAAGTCCCATAAAAGAGTGTTGGTAAGAGTGCCGAGATAAACAACTGATTCCCTGAAAGGGATTTTAATGCCTTGGACGATAATAGGAAACAAATTGTCTAGCAGAATGCTGTTAATATATCGTCTTGTTCCAAAAATCATAGCTGATATTTTACTGGCGTTCAGGGTTAAATCATTTTCTTTGGCCCAGTTAATAATGTTGCAGATCTCGTTGTTGATCATGGATATTGCTTCATTAATAGAAGTCGGTCTGGTGTGTAGGTAAATCATTAAGTCGTCGGCGTAGAAGTTGTACTTGCAGTGTTGTAAAGTATTGCCAAAATCAGAAATGTAGAGAATATACAGCAAAGGACCGAGCACTGAGCCTTGTAGGACGCCGCAACAGACGGGTAATTCACAGGAGAATTCATTAGAACTAACATCACGCACAGATTGAATTCTGCCAAATAAATAGAAACATAGCAACCTTAAACTTGAGCAGGAGAAATTAAGTTGGCGTAATTTCTTAATTAGAATGCGGTGATTTACACAGTCAAAAGCTCTAGAGAAATCAAAGAAAACAGACACAGTAATTTCTCTTCAATCTATAGCATGTCTGATGTCATCTGTGACTCTGATGAGAGCAGTCTGAGTGGAAAAATCTTTCCTGGAAGCGTTTTGAAAAGGATTCAGATAGTTGTTCAACTCGACATAATCAGTAATTCGTTTGGCAATTATTTGTTCAAAAACTTTTGGTAAAGCACATAAAATCGATATCGGTCTGTGGTGTTTCAACTCTGATCCTTGGTTTTTGGTACAGGGCATACGATAGCATGCTTCCAGAGAGAAGGAAATGCACCGTGCATCAAGCAGAAGTTGAAAATATGAGAGATGAGTGGCAGCGANCACAGCAGAGCAANACCCACAGCCTCCAAAGATAGATCATCTTTACCTATAGCGCGAGATTTTATGCTGTTGATGGCTTTACGAATCTCGAGATCCTCAATATTTTTCCAGTAAAACTTGCTGTCGTCGTAGCACTCTTCACCCATATATATGTTATTGTAGTTTGGAATGAGATTCTTAGGTTGATTTGATAAAAAATTGGAATTTAATTNATTAGCGGTGAAGAGCAGTCTTTTATCAGTAATCTTGGACCTCACAAAGTCCAANTTGGCGCAAAGTATTNCAGGTGGTAGAAGGATTTTTTGTTTTAGAAAAGACCTTGAGATAATAGTTCTGTTTGGCATTGCACACCATCTCCTGAACTTGATTGCGTGCAGTNTTGAAAAGTGCATAATTGGTCTCGTTCCTATATCTACGCCATCTTCTGCGTAACTTATTCCGACCAGCCATTGCAGNTCTAATATNAGGAGTAATCCATGGCGCAGATAGATGCTTAGGAGTGACAGTCTTGAGAGGTGCTGTTTTATCATAGCAGCTAATAATATGATTGAGAAACCATTTCAGTTTGACATCAATGCAGTCAAGATTGAGAAATGAGTTACTTTCAAATTTAGAAAGCTTTTTATAGAAGACATCTCGATCAAAATTGCTGTAATCTCTGACAGTGAAGGATCTTGAAATGCGTCTATTTCCGCGGACATTATAGGCGATGTGTATGAGATCATGAGACGAGAGGAAGGAAGCATTGCATTGACCGTAAGAGATTAGCTTATCACTGTCATCTACAAAGCAAAGGTCGAGGAAGGTTGAAGCATAAGAAGTATGGTGCGTAAGAGCGAATGGTACGAGATGCAAGGCAGAGGAGGCAATGAAAGTATTGATCTGCTGGGAATTATAGGTATTGGTGAGAAGGTCGGCGTTAGAATCTCCGAANATGATATTATGTTTATATGATGGAAATAAATCGAGGAAAGTGTTGAAGAAGTCCGCAAGATAACCACAAGGTGGTCTATAGACAACAGAGAGCAAAAGCTTTTCACNGCCAGTGGAGATTTCTACGAATAAAAACTCAGGCTTTTTGAAGTATGGTCCATCAGACGAGAATAAAATCTTTGTTATGAGAGAGTCAGCGACAAAGAGAACGACGCCTCCACCGCCCTTGCCAATGCAATCACATCTGTAAAGTTGATACCCATACATAGAAAACATCTGATCGGTTCTAGCGGGATTCAACCATGTTTCAGACATACAAATGACATGGTACAATGAATTCTCAAAATATAGTTTNAATTCATCAATGNGGGCAAAAAGAGATTGGNATTTCACGTAGCATATTTGTATAGATTTAGAGACGTCAGCCATAATTGGTAATTCTAATTTTATCCTGTACTCTCTTCTTAAGTATAGGGCAAGCTTTTCCGTCCAAGGCCGAATGAGAATGCTATTCATGTTGCCATCTTTTGCAATTACCACACATGGCCGCCTCATTTCTAGAAGGGCAATTTTTCAATTTGCACAGAGAGAGAGAGAAAGAATAGAAATGTACTTTGTATCTTTATGAGTGCAATAGACTAATCGCAATGTCTCGCATTTATCCGAGTTCTTCTTGTAGATTTTGACGGTCGCCTACTGTACAGCGTTTCGTAAATACTTCAATAATATCAGAGAGAAGTCTGAGAGCGGCCAGNCTCATAAGAGTTTTTACGATCGCTATACCGGCCCGTAAGCTAGCGCATGTCCATGGGTGGTGCACATTGGCAACTACGTAGCGATGTCCACGAGCAACTTGTTGATACGTATGGCTATGTTTACGCGTNGACATGGTTTTATTCCGTACTATGTGCGGTGGACATGGTTCTATTCCGTACTATGTGCAGTAGACATGGTTCTATTTCGTGCTATGTACACGTCGGTATACAAGTCGGTACANANTTGTCGCGTATGATAACGTGAAATGCTTTCTTAAGATATACAGGGTCGGAGTTGTTCCACCTTCAGATAAAATATCGGACAGTTTATCTAATAATTAAAACTCTGATTTGCGTAGTTCCACGTGTCGAACGCAGTTTTGCAGTTGCTAAATTACGTTCTGGAAGTGATTATTGAGATATTTTAGCAACTGCAAGGCTGTGTACGACACGTAGAACAACGCAAATCAGAGTTTTAATTANTAGATAAACTGTCCAATACTTTATATCTGAAAATGGAACAACCGGCCCACAGTCTTGAAAAAAATACGTAATATTATAATTTTATATTATAATTTTTTTTATAATTTTGTCCTTTTTATATATACATTTTTAAATATAATATTCATCAATTATATCTCAATTTTTTTGGTCATCTGATATATTAACATCAAGTACACAAGTGTGTTAAGTTGTAGGATTGTTTTGACTATTTNAAAGACAAAGATCATGTAACATTATATAAAACATAAAAATTCATAACACATTGTCATAATGGGGTTTTACTATTTGTCACAGGATCAATAATGTTATTNATTGAACGACTGTGCAGTTTTGTTGAATCCATTTGTTGTGAGATATAATTAACATTTATTTCTACATGACAGCGTACGAGATTTATTATTTATAATGCTAAAGANTTATTATGTCTGATTTAGCAAGTAGATAGTGTAAAAAAGCTGGTGTTAGGCACATAAAAAATACAAAATTATCATTTAACTTTAAGTAAAGTNACAGGATTTGTAAAAAAAAATATTGAACATATTTGTAACATATATGTATATTTTTATCACTGTTGTAATTAGTATATANTATAATAGACAAATGTATTCTGGCTATCGAAACAAAACACTGTTATTGATGTGTGAATGTTTAAATATGTTTATTAAAATTTAGTAGCATAAACACTTTCGACCTTGTATTAGGTCCTTATCAAATGCATTTTTACAATTAAATCAACATNAAATCCAATTAATACAATTTAAGAAATTAATTAATTAAAAATTGCAGAATAAATATAATATGTAATAGTCCCTTACAAATTACTTTGGTAATGTACGTCGCATAGTGCTGATCGTCCATATCGCACAAGCAGGCCCGACCAACACTTTACAATAGGATAAAAGCGACTGAGAACAGCGTGTGTATTTGAATAGAAGTCAAATCCGCAAATAACATAACACATTAAGATGTATTATCAACAAAAGGTAAATAGGAATTGTCTAAATTTTCCGTGTCGCTCTGTAAATTAAGCCCGCGGATCTGACTTCTTATATGTAGCGTTTCTGATATCAACCGTTTGCTGTAAGATCTCTCGTAATCCAAAACTTTCACTTTATCCCATTCAAATTCATGTGAATATTGTAGTCTGTGGTCAGTTATTACAGATTTTTGAGTGGAACTTCTATTAATGTGGTTTTTATGTTCCTTAATTCTGGCCTATATGCGGTGGTTGCCATAGATAGAGACTTGTACACGAATCGAATGGAGNATATGCTTTCTGATACCAGCACGTATGCTTAGGTACAATAGAACCCAGTGTACACAATGTTGAGTTCTCTCAAAGAGTTGAAAAAGAAAAGTCTCGCGATCTTACATCACGGAACTTACTTACAAAAATTTAAATACATCTCTTACTATCCTTTCTAGAGCCTATGGAGTAGCTAAGATCCATAAATCTGGCACTCAGGATCATTATTTTTCCAATCAATAGTCCTTTACATAATTTTGCAATATTTTTACATAAAATAATTTCAAAAAATCTTCAACCTCCGTCGAGTTTTGTTTACAATAGCTTCCATCTGCTAGTTTAATCTCTAATATAACTTTTGCTGAAACTTTTGAACTTATTTCACTCGACATTGTATCTCTTTTCACTAACATTCCCATTGAACTTGTAATTAGTGGTTTGGAAAAGAGATGGCATTTGTTAACACATAATACAACTTTACCTAAAGAGGAATTTTTTCTAGCAATCAAACTTGTGTTTAACTCTACTTTTCTTTCTGTTTAACAATAAATATTACAAACAGACCTTTGGTGCTTCTATGGGCTCTCCTCTCTCTCCGATTCTAGCAGACATTGTCATGCAGGATCTTGAAACATCTATTTTTGATTCTCTTTCCTTTTGTCCACCTTTACATGTCAGATATGTTGATGATATAGCTCTCATAGTTCCAAAAAATAAATATGATGCTGTTTTAAATTGTTACGTCCTGGAGACTCCACGGGCCCCTTTTTCTTGCCACGTGACGCGCCGACATACAATAAATTCCTTTTTTTTAGAAACAGTAAATAACACAAATGGACTCGTACTTCGACGCGATAGGCGCGCAAATAGAAATCGTGTCGACGCCCGAAAACAATAAACCGAGCGTAGCAACGATCCTACAAATTCCTTCGTAGACGATAGCAAACAGAAATTTTTATTATTGTTTAAACATCCCGAACAACTTTCCAAACAAATCCGGACATCTCCGAGCCAAGAAGTACACCGCTCATAAAAATTAGACCAGCCGAAGCAAATAGAACTCCGGCGCCACGAGCAATTTTATTATATACAAAGAGCAAAGGGTCTAGGTGACGTGATCGAAAACTAACACTCTCCCTTTTCCCTTCTCCGGAAAATCGGACGAACCGACCAAACCGAGAGATCGTCGCCGATTGGCGACCTCACGAAGTGACCGAAGTTTACCTGACCACTAACTAAATGGGAACTGGCGAAGCTCGACTGAGTTTTCCAATTGGGAGAATCCTCGCTTACTCAAAATTGTATATAAGCCAGGACTTTCAAAACCAAAGGCATTTAGTGCCGCAGATTTTAGAAGCACCACAGCGAGTGAGTGAGTGACAGTGAATGCAGAATGTGAGATCTCAGAGTGAACTACTGCGCCGCAACAGCTTAGAACCTTTTATTAATCAACATCACTGGTCCGCAGCAAATAGTAAGTCCACATCATTATATATACGGAGGTTCCACTTTTTGCGAAATTAAAAGCTAACGTCGCGATTGATTTTTGGAGATATTGGGAAACGGTCAAAATAAACAAATATATAGATTCACTCAACATTTGGTTTAATCGGAAGGGCTACTCGCGGTGTGTAACTGTCTCGGGTGACAGCCGAATTTTTCGGAAGGGCTACTCGCGGTGTATAGCCGTCTCGGGTGGCGTCCGAATTATTTCTTTTTTCCTTCCTAAATCACGAAAACAATTAAAACCCGCTTACTTCCGAATATTAGTCTTAGAATCATGACACATCCAAATTTATTTATATCATTAGATCTATCAGAACCTAAGAAATGAAACAAAACCGAAATTGTCAACTGACATAAGAAAATACATTCCTAAGATGATCTAAGTTGCGTAAACATGGGTTAAAGAGGCTGGCTGCACTAAACAACTTGTATTCCCTCTCTCTCTCACACTTGCACTCTAGCTTATAGATTACTTTGTACGAAACAATTATGCGCTCCGTCATTGTATTAGTTTTAACACCTGTATGTTAGTAATTTGCTAAAATTTTGATTTGTCTGTTTTTTAATAAATATAACTACATTATAATGTGTGGAATCAAACTAAAGAAGTATTCTTTGTTATCCTTCTCTCCGTATAGGAGATAATACAGTGTGACGTGCAAGTAAACGTATCTTTTATACATTTTATTAAATCGCCACGTCGGTGAGGAAAGTAAAACAGTCTTGACTGTACGTTTTTATAGTTTCCATTTTTTCTAAGAAGTTTTTGTTCTTGTTTTTATTGTTGAAAAAATGTGCGATTCAAATGTGTTACTAAAAAAATATAAGTAAAACTTTTTAGAAGCTTAGCTTAACGATGATCGATGTAAATCCTGGATACAAAAAGTACCATTAAATGATAATGTTTTTCATTGTACTGTATGTCAAAAAAAGTTTTCTTGTAACACAAACAATTTCTAGACATGCGGATTCTGTAGGTCATAAAAATAATCTTAAAGAAAACAATTCTGGTTTCTTAAATGAAGAACATGTAAGCTTACAAATAAATAAACATATAAGCTTAAAAACAATTAAATATAAGACATAAATTTAATAACCAATGGTTGGAAATGGAACAATTTCGACCATGGTTACGCAAATCACATGATCAAAATTTATTTTTTTGCTCATTTTGTGAAAAACATGTCTGCCAGATTGTCTAATATTTATAATCATGCAGAATCCGCATCACATCTACCAATAGCTAAAAGTATGAATGTAGAACATACAAAACTAAACGATAATCTTGATATAACAGACGAATGTTTATCGTTTGAGAAGCGAACAAAAGCAGCAGAAATTAGATTTGCTGCGTTTATTGCAGAAAGAAATATTTTGCTTCAAACAGCAAAAGAAATTCTTATACTTTTCAAGCAAATAGGAAAAGATTCTAACGTATTACAAAGTATGACGAACGGGCGGGTTCCGTTTGACCACAGTACGATTCGACACCGCTCGATTCGACACAGATTTATTCGACACCAAATTATTCGACACCGTACGAT
>NW_018021133.1:34971-37177 GCF_002006095.1 Pseudomyrmex gracilis
GGTGTCGAATAAATCTGTGTCGAATCGAGCGGTGTCGAATCGTACTGTGGTCAATAGAGTACCACCCATGACGAACTAAGTGTTAGAAGATAATTTCAAATGTATCATGTCCCGTTGAAACGGATCGTGTGGTCGACATTATTCAAAATACCAAATTTTCAATTTTTATTGATGAAACGTCAGACATTTCTAATCAGAAATGGATGACGTTTCTTGTCCAATATGTTCATCCTGAAACATTTGACGTTTGCTCGCAATTAGTCAAATTAATTGATATAGACGCTAGAGATAACAGTGCGGAAAAATTATTTGACGCGTTTAAGGCTGAAATGTGGAAACTGAAAAGTCAATTTTTAAATATTATTGCTTTGTCATGCGACAATGCGCACGTCATGACAGGCAAATATCATTTAAACAAAAGCTTGGGGAAATTTACAAACATTTATTAACATTATCATATCCGTGTCATTCCGCTGCTCTAGTTGCACATCATGCGTGCGATAAACTTCCTGATTATTGCAAGGCATTTATTTAAAAAATAGCAAATTACGTTAACAGTAATCCCAAGCGATCTGCTATTTTTGAAGAATTTAGTGAAAGTTTTCAGGAAACAAATCGAAAACTTTTAAAGTTAGTCAACACACGATGGCTTTCTCGGCATTTATGTATTGAAAGGCTTCTAGAATCTTATGATAGTATCAATTATTTTTTAATCGACATAACAACAAATAAAAAAACGAGGAGAATATTTATTGTCTGTGATGCGAAAACCTGATGTCAAAGCATAGTTATTAGTTTTTTAGAGTATATTTGTTTAAAGTATATTTTACATTATTTTAATACTTATAACGCATTTTTTCAAGCTTTGGAAACAAGAATACAGTTGTTACAATCAAAATCACGTCAATTATTAAAGATTATTTGGAAAAATTTTATAAATCCAAAGGTTTTACAAAATATAAATAATAATTTTGAATTTTCTAATAAAGACAATCACACATCTTTAAACAAAGTGAATTTAGGAAGTGATTGTGAAGAGTATCTTGAACAATTGATTGTGAAAAATTATGCAGAAATAGTTTCTAATATTAGAGAAAATTGTGTGCAATTTTATGTTACTGCTGCGCAAAAAATTTGTAAGAGACTACCAGTAAACGATACATTTTTATCGAAATTACAAGTTTTGGAATCGGACACAGCTTTATACGATAATAATAGAGAGATTTCTTTTACTGATGTCTCTTTTGTCGCTCAAACTTTTAGTGGGTTTGACGACAATAGTTTGAAAAAAGAATGATTTGCTTTACATAAAGGTTTCACGCAAGCAGAAAAAGATTTTTTGTCGATATTAAATTTTGATAAAATGTGGAAACAAATTTTTCAACGTATTAATTAATATCCCAATTTGAAGTCTCTCGTGAATACTGTTACGTCCTGGGGACTCCACGGACCCTTTTTTCTTGCAACGTGACTTCCTTTTTTTAAGAAACAATAAATAACACGAACGGACTCGGACTTCGACGCAATAGGCGCGCAAATAGAAATCGTGTCGTCGCCCGAAAACAATAAACCGAGCCTAGTAACAATCCTAAAAATTCCTTTGTAGACGATAGCGAACAGAAATTTTTATTATTGTTTAAACACCCCGAGCAACTTTCCAAACAAATCCGGATATCTCCGAGCCAGGAAGAACACCGCTCATAAAAATTAGACCAGCCGGAGCAAATAGAACTCCGGCGCCACGAGCAATTTTATTATATACAAATAGCAAAAGGTCTAGGTGACGTGATCGAAAACTAACACTCTCCCTTTTCCCTTCTCCGGAAAATCGGACGAGCCGACCGAACCGAGAGATCGTCGCCGATTGGCGATCTCACGAAGTTTACCCGACCACTAACTAACAAATGGGAACTGGCAAAGCTCGACTGAGTTTTCCGATTGGGAGAGTCCTCGCTTACTCAAAATTGTATATAAGCCAGGACTCTCAAAACCAAAGTTAGTTAGAGCCGCAGATTTTAGAAGTGCCACAGCGAGTGAATGAGTAACAGTGAGTGCAGAATGTCCCGAGTAGAAAATGATTAAGGTTTGCCTGCATTTTGCTCCGGGCGCAATCAGGTAATGTCATGGCTTGCCTTATTTTGGAAAACCTGATCCGGTGCTGATAGTGTCTACATCAGGGTTACCGTATTATTTGATACGTGTGGCC
>NW_018021133.1:37927-41250 GCF_002006095.1 Pseudomyrmex gracilis
CGTAAAGGATCCGCCGTACTAAGGCCCGGTCAGAAACCTGCTATCAGGGCCATATGTAACACGACGTTACATTTTTGATCAGGGCGCTGTCAGGCTGCCTTAACAAGACCTTATCAGGCAACAGGACAAAACCTAACGCGCCCTTCTTAGGGCTGTATTTGATTTTCTACTCGGGGTGAGATTCAAAAGTGGACTACTGCGCCGCAACAGCCTAGAACCTTTTATCACGGGTCCGCAGTAAGTAATAAGTCCATCCACAAATTTTTTTATCGGAGGTTCCACCACAGCATATTATTTTGTTTCTCCGCAACCAACTTCCTCCGCAACCGACTCCTTTTGACCACTCTCGCCGGGAGAGCAGTTCGCGACTCTAATTGTGAATAGCGTCCGACCGAGAAACTAACTCTTTTTGACCACTCTCGCCGGAAGAGCAGTTCGCGACTCCAGTCGTGAATAGCGTCCGAATTATTTCTTTTTTCTTCCTAAATTACGGAAACAAACAAAACCCGCTTATCTCCGAATATCAGTCTTAGAATCATGACACATCTAAATTTATTCCTATCATTAAATCTATCGGAACCTAAGAAATGAAACAAAACCGAATTTATCAAGATGCAAATTTCTAAGATGATTTAAGTTGAATAAATATGGGTTAAGAGGCTGGCTACACTAAAGAACTCGCACTCTCTTTCTCTCTCACACTCGCGGTTTAGCGTGTAGATTACATTGTACGAAACGATTATATGCTCCTTTATTGTATTAATTTCTGCATGTCTGTTATTAATTCATTGATTTCGAGTTTTTAAAAAATATAACTACTTTGTAATATGTGGAGTCAAACTAAAGAATTATTCTTTGTTATCCTTCTTTTCGTATAACCCACTCTTATTTCCTTGACAAAATTGCTAGGTCCCGTCCTTGGTAAATGAGACTTGCGTCTCAGACCTATAAAGGGACCGACAAGTGGGGCCTCATAGGACAGAGTGAGAGCGGCATACGCCGTTGACCTGTCCGTGAGAGCACACAAACCCGCTCGACTCTGCCGCAGCGAGATCACCAATCTGCTGTGCGGAAATAGAAAAAGAAACGACAGCTCTCTGTTACTCCACCATAGCCTGACCGTAACCGTGGGCCAGGACGTAACAATACTGTTAGATCATTGCCAAATTCCAATGCCGATTCAGAAAGAATCTTTTCTTTTTTGCCAGATATAAAAACAAAAAAACGAAATAAACTTTCGTCTGTCAATGCTACTTGTGTGCTTAAGTCGGCGTTGAAAGCGAGAAGGAAATCGGCTATAAACATAGATATTAATGAAAAACATTTGTCTTTAATGTCAGCAGACAGGTTGTACTCTGCATGTCGTAAGAAAGAAAAAAGTCATCTTAAATTGTACGCTGCAGATGATAATGAAATTGCTGGTGTCTCCTCGTCTAATAATATATAATAATCTTGTATAAAATAAAATAACAAATATATTGTTTGATATGCTCTGCATGTCAGGCACATTTATAGAAATAATAAATGTGCAAGCAATATAAAAAATGATTTTGTCTGATATATTCTGCTATACTCAGACTAAATATCTATATATAATACCCAGATAGCCAAATGTCTTTGAGATTGCTGTCATATTGTCAACAATCACTGAAACAGCTAATGTTGAAAAACTAGGAACAAGGTGAGACAGCATTATGCTTGTTGTGTTGAACTCACATAAATTGAAATTCCAAAAACAGCAATTTGAGGAAAACATGTCAACACCGATTTATTACTCGCGAAGAGAAAATTTTAACAGCATCTTAACGACAACTCGTTGTCATCTGCGATTAATAGCATGTTGATAACAATAATGCAAAGAAGAAACTAGAGAGAAATAATATGCTACAAATAATAGTAAAAATTTTAAATAAGCGTAAAAATTAGTTTTTGTTAACAAGGAACATATCATGTATCTGTGAGTACTGTTATAATTCATATATGCAAAGAGATATGCAAAATTAAAAAAGTATTTATATATTATATTAAGCTTTTAAAAATTATTAAAATTATTATATATGCTAATAATTTTATGAAACGTAATATAATATATAAATACTTGTTTTGCATGTCTTTTTGCACATGAAATTATAGCAATACGCACGGATACATATTCCTTGTTAGCAGAAAATAATTGCTGTGCTTATT
Source organism: Pseudomyrmex gracilis (assembly GCF_002006095.1). Classification (NCBI taxonomy): domain Eukaryota; kingdom Metazoa; phylum Arthropoda; class Insecta; order Hymenoptera; family Formicidae; genus Pseudomyrmex; species Pseudomyrmex gracilis. Next base: position 40,115 of record NW_018021133.1, read on the forward strand.
TAAAAGCTGTACTATCTACTATCATTCCGTAGCATATTCCATCATTATTTCTCTCTAGTTCTTTTGTTCTTTGCTATCACATTGTTGATAACAATACAAAATATGCAAAGAATAAAAGAACTAGAGATTGATAATCATTTTTTGTCTGTAAATATAATTTTATTTTTATAATAAAATGAGTTTGTAAGCATAGTAATAAACATAAAGCAAAGTTTTATTACAAAATTTTTATTACTTTGTACACTATCCGACAATAATTAGTTGTTACTATTATTTCTTTTTCACTCGGTCTCACTCCAGCCGGATTAGACAGAGTAAAAGAGAAATAACAAAACAAATTATTGTCGGGTTGTATACTTATCTTAGACATTGCACATTAAAAAAAAATAAACTCTATATAAATCTTATCATTACTTATACGTTTTATAAACGTATTATTTAAAAGTTATAAACGTTATATAAAAATATACAAGAATCTCTATGATAAACATAATATCATAAACATAATATTTCTAATGTAACATATAATGTTTATATGTAATATATATATATACACACACACACATATATATATATGTATATATACAGGGTCCGGCAATGAAGTATGGTGTTTTTGCAACGACCGTTATGTGTAGCACTGTCGAGCCAATGTCTTCACGATTGATGATATGTACTCGTTCCGCGATGCCATTTTAGTAGCCATGGAGCCGTGGTCTGTGGCACATCGCGTGTTTATTTACAACACTTTTATTGAAACTGGTCGTTCTGTTGTGCTTACACAGCGACGATTTCGAAACCATTTTAACGTTGGTCGGCATGGTCGCGTTCCAAGACGCGATACCATTTTGAAGTGGGTAAATAAATTTCAAACAACCGGATCGTTGAGACCTGGGTCTGCAAGGGGAAGAGATCGAACAGTGCGAACCCCGGAAAACATTGAAAGAGTGCAACAAGCGATGGATACTAGCCCTAGCCGTTCAGCGGTACGTCACGCACGCGCTCTTGGAATGTCAGATCGTTCAGTTCGCAGAATCTTGCATTTGGACCTCCATTACCATCCGTATAAAATTATGGTTGTTCAGAAGCTGCTCCAAAATGACTTTGTGAGACGACACAGGTTCGCAGAAAGGATGCTG
>NW_018021133.1:41935-45517 GCF_002006095.1 Pseudomyrmex gracilis
CTAACTGATGTAATTTTTCGCACCTGACTATGGTATGTTACTTAAATGGCATCATTCCACTCATGTATTAAAATAATAAATATTGATGTATGTTTAAAAATGAAAGTGTGCCAATTTTTTCAAAAACACCATACTTCATTGCCGGACCCTGTATATAATACATATTACACATCATCACTCTCTACATATAATTACATAAGTGTCACTTACAGGATTTTTAGTTTATTATATAGTGACACTTAGAAAGTCATGTTTTTTATGGTCACCAAATATTTAAAAAAATAGTTATAAGTAAAATATTTATAAGTAAAACTTTAAAACCAAAAAAATCTCTTAACTAAAAAAAACATGAAGTTTTAAACCTTTAAACTGCTCTCCTTTAAAATTTGGAGTTACGGGATTATATGTAGGGAGTAACAACATGTATACTTATATAATATATATTATATATTGATTATGAAAGCAACTAATTAAAAATGCTTTATAAATAAGTTTTATATTATTTATAATAAAATAGTTTACGATACATATATATGTATTAATATATTAGGTGCGCAACTAAGTTCCCGCTGTTTGTCAATAGATGGCTCCAGCAGTAAGTGCTGGTCGATTTTGACATATGCAAAACGTCACGAGTCAAGCTTAGACATATGGTAAACAAACCGTTTTGACACGTTAGTGATTTTGTTTTGGCGTCATATACTTTTGGTTGTGTGAAAATGTCTGATTTTGTACCAAATAATCGTCATTTGCGGGAAGTGTTGATTTTCTTATTTTATTCAAAGAAAACAGCGGCTAAAGCGCATCGAGAGCTCCAAACAGTTTACGGAGATGCTGCTCTAAGTGAAACAACGTGCCGTGATTGGTTCCGTCGCTTCAAAGACGGTGATTTTGATGTTGACGACCGTCCGCGTGAAGGAAAGCCAAAAACCTTCAAAGACGCTGAATTTGAGGCATTGCTCGATGAAAATCTATGCCAAATGCAAGAACAGCTTGCTTCAGCAGTAGGAGTTACCCTCCAAGCCATTTTCAAGCGATTGCATGCGTTGGGAATGATTCAAAAGCAAAGAACTTCGAGCAGAAGCACGAAAAAGTGATTCTACTGCATGACAACGCTCGGCCTCATGTTGCCAAACTCGTTAACACCTACGTGGAAACGCTCAAATGGGAAGTCCTNTCCTACCCCACCCGCCATATTCCCCAGATATTGCGCCGTCCGATTATTACTTGTTCCGTTCGATGGCACATGGTCTGGCTGATCAGCAGTTCCGCTCATATGAAGACATAAAAAAATGGCTTGATTCGTGGATAGCCTCAAAAGACAAACACTTTTACCTTAACGGTATTCGAGCTCTGCCAGAAAGATGGGAAAAAGTTGTAGCTATCGGTGGGCAATACTTTGAATGATTCATTTGTAACCATTTTTTCACAATAAAGTTGCATTTTCAAAAGAAAAACAGCGAGAACTTAGTTGCGCACCTAATATATTACATATTATATATATAAAATATATGTAATATGCATTTTTAGTTAGTTGCTTTCATGATCGCTATTTTCCACATCGTCGACTGTATTATGTGGTCTTGCAACACGCTCAGTAAATGATTTTCTGCCTTGCGTCGCAATCGCTGACGTCGTTTTCTTCCTCTTTCATCCGCTCTCTCCATTATATTTCAGTTCCTTTGTTTTCCCAAACGTACAACCTCTCCTACCTCTTGTAAAAATTCATCCCGCATTGGTCTTGGGAAATGCCGATTTCTACATACAGCATCTATAAATTAAAACTCTTCTACATAATTCAATTCACAACTTTTTAAATAAAATAACTCATTCTATACAAGTAAAATTATTTTTAAATGTTAGATATATGAATAATGATTTAAAAAATAAAAAACTAAAAATTATGTAAAAGTTAATAATAATCTTACTATACAAAAGTATTTACAAAAAAATAATAATTATAAATATATTTAATAATTATATATTCAATAATTACAATTACAAATAAAATGTGTGCTTTAAAACATTAATTAGTGGAAACAATTAATGTGCGAGGTATTTGTATAACAATTTAATAGTATATGCAACATATTTAAAAAATCAAAGTTATTTACCGTATATTGCTTTAATTAAGTTTGTATCAAATAATGAGAGATTTCTGCGCTCTTCCCAAGCCGAATAATGTTTCATTGTGTCGTCAGTCATTACTTCCTTCATGCAGTACTTTACCGCATCGTGCACAGTGAAGCCAACTACAAAGTGTAGGTACTCTACCTGTAATAAAACAATATCTAATTTTATTTTAAATAATAATTTTATATTTGTTACTTTTTTATTACTTTTTATGAACAGTTTACCATTTTCGTATTCTTCTTGCAAAATATTGTTGAACTCTGGCACTTGTTGCACTGATTGTAGCGGAAATGAAGGTGGCTTGAGAGGCATAGTGTTTATCCCTTTACGTAATAACTTGTCTAATTTAGCGTTTACAATTCTGCAAACATACAACGTATTTTACATATTTTTTAGGAATATGCTCTACTTTAATTTGTACTATATAAAAATTACTAAAATTTAAAATTTACTAAACTTTACACTTAAAAATTGCTAAACTTTCAACAATAAATCTTCGATTATAGGAAATAAACTTTAAATATATGTGTATATAATATTACAAATATTTACTTAATTATTTTAGAGTATTTACTTACTGATAATGGAGGACTTAGTTAGATGGCGTGTGAGAATGCATACATGTTTTTGAGAGCATGCGATAAAATAGCGAGTTTGATAGATAAATCGAACAGAAAAGTAAGTGTAAGCAGTCGAAACAGACGTAGAAGATAAAGAAATAGGAGGAGAAATAAAGGCAAAGAAATTAGTTAGGAACGGGAAGAGAAAACAAGAAGGGAATAGGCAAGTAGGAGGAAGTTATGGCGGCAAAAGGTGCTGAAATAGGAAAGGTGGGAAGAGTGACACAATATAGAAAAGATAAAGAAAAGAATCAAAGGCAGTTAGAGTTTATGACAAGAAAAAAGGAGACAAATAGTAAGATCGAGTAGAAAAAAGTTACAATTACGAAAATGGAGACAAGAAAGAGGCGAGGTGAAGAGGGCGATACGGAGAGTGTAGAAAAGCTGAGGACGGAATTAGGTTTAGAAAAAAAGAGATTTAGAGAATTCATGGAGGAATAGAAAAAGAAAGAGCAGATATGGGAAATCAGTATAAGAATACTAGAAGAAAAGATGGAAGAAGTAGGTAAAGTAACTAAAGAGATGAAGGAAAGAGACAAGGAGAGAGAGAGATGCTGGCTAGCAGAGAGAGAGGAACTGTGCGGGAAAAGTGTAGCAAGTGCAGCGAGTGCAGTAGGCAGAAAAATGGGGTGATACTCTATTGACCACAGTACGATTCGACACCGCTCGATTTGACACAGATTTATTCGACACGAAATTATTCGACACCGTACGATTCAACACGAAATTATTCCACACCGTACGATTCGACACAAAATTATTCGACACCGTACGATTCGACACCAGATTATTCGACACCGTACGATTCGACACGAAATTATTCGACACC
>NW_018021133.1:45822-53931 GCF_002006095.1 Pseudomyrmex gracilis
TACGGTGTCGAATAATTTCGTGTCGAATCGTACGGTGTCGAATAAATCTGTGTCCAATAATTTGGTGTCGAATCGATCGGTGTCGAATCGTACTGTGGTCAAACGGAACACGCCCGAAAAATGAGTAGTTATGTAAGTTCGACATCAGAAAGAAGCTTGGATAGGTTAAGTGTGAGAGAGATAAGTAAAATAAAAAGCATTATCACTGATAAAGAAAGAGAAGAAAGAAGAAAGAACGTGGTCGTTAAAGAGATAGTGGAGGAGAAAGAAATAAAACTGATAAAAGAGAATCCGAGAGATGGGCAAAGTTCTTTTTTAAAACAAAGCTAGGGCTGAATTGTAACGTGGAGTTCGGAAGAGTAAGCAATAAAGTAATTGTAATAAGATTGAGTAGTGAAGAAAAAAAGAAAGCGGTAATGGAAAATAAAAACAAGCTGAAAGGAGAGAAGATATTCATCCAGAATGATCTGACATGGAAGGAAAGAAAAATCCAAAAGAAAATACATAGGTGGGCTAAAGAAAAAAGAGAGAAAGGAGAAGAGGTGAAAATAGAAATAGAAAAAGTAAAAATTAAAAGAATTTGAAGACAATGGAGAGACATACAGAGAGAAATGGAGGCAGGAGAACGGAGAGAGGAAGAGAATAAGGAAACGGAAGATAAGGAGGTTAGAGAGAAGAAAAACTAGAAGGAGACCAAGAAGAGGAAACAAAGGAAAGAAAACTGAGGAAAGTAAAATCGAGGAAAGTGTTATTCTGGAATGTTGCAGGTAAATAAAGATTCAAAGTTTTGGAATTTTGTAAAAGCATAGAACTTCCTAGGCTTAAGTGAAACTTGGATTACCAAAAAAGGATGGGAATGTGTGAGAGACAAACTTCCAGATACTCACGTGTGGTTTTGTAAGCATGCAACAAAGGTAAGAGGTAAAGGAAGAACGAGAAGAGGTTTAATAGTTGGATTAAAGAAAGATTGGAAGGAAAACCGTTGGGAGATAGTGGAAACGGGATACAAAGACATATTGGAAGGAGGAAGAGAAAGGAAATTTAAACATCATCTTGATTTACAACAGAAGATACAAAAGCAAAGAAGTAGGAGAAGCCATTACAAAGATAACGGAAAGGATTGAAAAAGAGTACATAATAGTAGGGGGAAATTTCAATATAAGGACTGGGGAGTTAGGAAGAGAAGAACAGGGAGGGAGGTGTGGAGAGGAAAAATAAAGATAAAATAATAAGCAATTGTGGAGACAAATTCATAAGAATAATGCAAGAAAATGGGTTAAACATTTCAAATGGTAAAGTGGAAGGTGATTGGAAAGGTGAATTCACCTACAGTAGCGGCGGAAAGTATTTTGACAACGCGTTTTTTGCAGATAAAGCGCACACCGGGCGCGCTGTTGATTAGAAGTTGTTGTTAGTGAACACTTTTCTGCAGTCTGCAGCGGTGACAACATCAGTCTTGATTGAGTGGATGTTTCGTTTCGGAAGTGCTGCTGTTATCTTTAATCTGTAAGTCGAAAAGTATTTTGACACAGAAGGTTTTGTCTAAAAGAGACACGCAGGGGCTCACGTAAGTTACTTTATTTACGGTTTTTGTTTACTTTATGTTTTGTTTATGTTCAGGAGCTATGCCAAAACAAAAGGAATACTCCGACGACATAAAGTCGGCTGTTATTGCAGCATTGAAAAATGGAAAATCTCAAGCTCAAGTAGCGAGGGATTTTAATCTGAGCAGACAAATAATCTCGGTTTGGAACCGTAAAGAGCAGTCCACAGGCTCGGTTAGCAACAAACAAAGGTCGGGCCGACCGCCAAAACTCACTGACCATGTATCTAGGATTATCCGCCGCATGAGTATCGCTAATCCACGTCTGACAGCAGCTGACATTAAGAGAGATTTAAATGAGAATCACAGTTTTGACATTAGTTTAACCACTGTAAAACAATGCCTCCGCAACGCAAATTTGTTTGGCAGACGCCCTTCCAAAAAGCCATTCATATNNGCGAGGAACAGAAAGGCGCGTCTCGAATTTGCTCAAAAGTACAAAAACTGGACTAGTCAGGAGTGGGCTCGTGTGCTGTGGAGCGACGAAAGCAAGTTTAATATGTTCTCATCTGATGGAATAAGGTATATTAGACGACCTCCGAACAAAAGAGATGACCCCAAGTATCAGGTACCGACCGTTAAGCACGGTGGTGGCCATGTCATGGTTTGGGGCTGCTTCTCTCGTTCAGAAGTCGGTCCGTTAGTCGAAGTGAAGGACATCATGGACCGATTTCGTTATTGCGAAATACTGCAGAATCACATGCTCCCTTATGCTAAGCGCAACCTTGCCAGAAACTGGATTTTCCAGCAGGATAACGATCCGAAACACACCTCTGCACATGTAAAAGAGTTCTTTACGTCTAAGAAGATTAAAGTTCTAGAGTGGCCAAGTCAGAGTCCCGACCTAAACCCGATAGAACATCTATGGGAAGAGTTAGATAGACGGATTAGAAAAAGAAAATTCTCCAGAAAACAAGATCTGATGGCCTGTCTTGCAGAAGAATGGAAGGAAATACCATTAACTGTGATCACCAAACTTATTGACTCTATGCCGGCAAGATGTGCGGCTGTGATCAAATCTAAGGGCTTTGCCACTAAATATTAAAGCTTCTGATGTAATCAAATTAATTTTCGGTGCTTAATTACAGGTTTTGTTTGGAAGTTGCAACAGATAATGGTTTTGTCAAAATACTTTCTTTCTACATTTGTTTAAAAAATGTAAAAAATAACGCAGTTTTCGTTTTTAAATGTGATATTTGTTTTTTCTTTCTTTTCTACTGAGAGGCATTGTTGCTTTTGGACAAATATTATAACTTTGTTTCAGAAATAAATATTTATTTTCTATAAATTGTGCTTGTCAAAATACTTTCCGCCGCTACTGTATGTAGGAGGAAGAAGTAGCACAGTAATTGACTATGTTTTTGTGAATGAGCCGATAATAAACAAGATAGTGGATTTTAAGGTGGAAGAAAGAGTAGACTCGGACCATATGCCAATCCGTGTAAGGATAAGCATGGAGCAAGAGGAAGATAGAAGATATAGAGCAAGAACAGGAGAGGAGGAGGCACAGAAGGAAAAGAAAGTTATCTGTTGGGACATCGAGGCAATAGAAAGTTTTATTGCAAATACGGAAGAAATAGGCTGAACGGAAGAGCAAGGGGAGATGAGTCTAGATTTCATATGGAAGAAACTAAAAGAGTAGACAAGGCAATGATAAAAAAGGATATTAGGCTCAAGACTAAAAGAATAGGATTTAAGGAATGGTGGGACAGAAGTTGCACAAAGATAAAAAGAAAAACCAAGAAAAGTTATAAAAAAATGGAAAAGAAATAAAATAACGAGAAAAGAATACTTAGAACAGAGGAAGGAATGGAGAAGATATATTGAAAAGAAAAGAAAAGAGAAAAGAAAAAAAGAAGAGAAAACACTAAAAATGATTAGGACGGAAGTAGAAGTATGAAAGTTTATAAACAAAAGGAGAAAGCATGGTAGAAGTAATAAGGTGTGCTCATTTTTTGGACGATTTTTGTCACGTTCTGCGCAGTGACTGAGATCCGCCATCTTGCGCGTTACTATGACGCGCACGCATAGTTGTGCGCATGGTGGTAACGCGGTAACGTGTCTGGGTATAAACGGAGAAGCATGAGAAATTAGTTTTATCAGTAATTAGTTTATTTTTAATTTAAGATAAAGATTATTATAATTATGCTGTTCTGTGCAATACAAAATTGTAAAAATAATTCGCAAAACACAAAAAATAAAAAAATTAGTTTTTTGACATTTCCAAAGGAAATAAAAATGATCAAAAAGTGGAAAAGAAAATGCAAAAAAAATGTTAATCATAAAATCGGTATGTATATTACTCGTAGTTCTCACACGACATTGTAATTAATAAAATATAATTAAAATTGATTTATTAAATGTATTATTTTAGCTCGTGTTTGTTCGGAACATTTTCATCAATCACAATTTGAAGATCAATCATAGTTAAAAGATTTAGTCGGAGAATCTGGAAATGTACGAGTAAGACTCAGACGTGATGCAGTTCCAGTAAAAATCTTAGGGAACAATGAAATTTTTATGGATAATAATTTATGCATAAATAGTCTATTTTTAACATTTTAATTGTATGTTGCTTAACAGAACAGACACAAGCTAAAATAAATAAAACATTTAATAAATCAATTTCAATTATATTTTATTAATTACAATGTCGTGTGTTAACTACGAGTAATATACATACCGATTTTAAGATTACCATTTTCTTTGCATATACTTTTCCATCTCTCGATTTTTTTCCTTCTATTTCCCTCAGAATAAAATTTCTATTTCTTTCGGACATGTCAAAAAACTAATTTTTTTAGTTTTTAGTTTTTTCGGAATTTAACATTTTAACATTTTAATTGATTCTTATAACGCATTGTGAGCGGTAACTTGTATAATATATACTATAATTTGTAATTGTTTTAAATATTGTCTTCTATTTTACTTTGTATTGTGACATACCAGAGTGTCTGCACGTTACAATCGCTCCTTCCTGTCACAAAAGGCGCCTTGAACGCCGTTGATCAGAATCGCATCCGGGAATCCACAAATCTTCCGGTGTCAATCTAGCATTAAGAAATTAGATTTTAAGTATTTGCGAGGTTTTTTGTGAGAATGTTTTAGTGGCGAACACATTGTCATCAGCAACATCATTATCATCAACATCATCGTCATCACCGCTATCTTCATCATGTTCATTATCATCAATCTTAGGAAAACAACGGAGACAAAGCTAACAAAGTGCTAACAAGTTGCTAATGTCTGTGAAAATCCGGTTGGTTTTCGAAACTAAACGTTTTCATCCGCGTCAATACTGCTATTTCTTTTTTTCTCCGACATAAAAAACGTTGCAATATTGAATATATTTTCAGAAGCAAATGTTGCAAATCCCGTTTCTACTGCATTGAATTCAAATATAGATTGTGCTGCTTCTACATATAAAGTTGTATCGAGCTGTGCAACTCAAACCGCACTAAACACTGCAGTGATTCCTAACTTTGGTACATTTTGTCACTGTATTACAAATTTATGTGTTTATTTCTCGTTCTTTTTCATATATAATAATATATTTCTCCTTTTATACTTTTGAAGACATCTCTCAGGAAATGCAAAAATTAAAAGAAAGACATGCAGTCTTACTTCTGGAAACGAAAATCCTTAAACGTCAACTAGCTTTACGTTAAAATAAACTACACAAGAAGCATTTTATGCAAAAAATGAAAAACAAATTAACTCCGTTTTTCACGCCAGGACAAATAAAAATATTGTTACATCCGACGCAGAAAATGACGCGTTGGACCAGAGAAGATATTGCGGCTGCAATTTCATTACAAAGTGTAAGTTCGAAAGCTTATAAGTATCTGCAAAGAACAAAACAACTTCCTTTACCTGTAATGTCAACCCTTCAAAGATGGATACCGGATTTTAACATTGACGAAGGCATCTTAAAAGACGTATTAGCAATAATGAAAGTCGTTGTTGCTCGTGGCTTATTTAAAAAATGGAAACAGCCCGTTTTCTACGCTTTTAATCAAGATATGAAAAAAGAAATATTATTTGATATACTTTTAAAATTACATAACAGTAGATATATAGTTTTCGCGATAACCTGTGATTTGGGAACATCGAATCAAAATTTATTAACACAATTAAATATTAATACAAATAAGAAAAATAAAACACATACTTTGAACATCCATGTGATGAAAATATAAAAGTATGTTTTCTCAGATCCTCCTCATCTGATAAAATTACTTCGCAATCATTTTTTTTATTCTGGATTATATGTAAATGGGCATTTCATCACATCAGTGGTCTTGGAAAGATTATTACAAATCAACAGCAATGATTTAAAAATTGCACACAAGGTATCAGAAACTCATTTGCACGTCCAAGGACCACAACGCCAAAATGTAAAACTTGCAACATAAATATTTTCGGCAACAAACGCAGCCGCAATTGAGTGGTGTGGTTCTCGCGGATTTATGAACAATTGTCCAGAATGGGCTGCAACAGCTAAATTTCTAAAACTATTCAATGACTGGTTTGATATTTTTAATAGTACTAGCAAATACGGACATCATCCTGGACAAAATGGTTATGGCGTTGATATTTTGCAACAGAACAAGATTCTTTCTGAAGTCACATCAACAGTGAAAGAAATGAGAGTTGGTAATCGACGAAGTTTGCTTCCATTTCAAAAAGGATTTCTTCTCTGCAATTTGTTGTTACAGCATCTCTACTCTGATTTACGGGATAGATTCAATACAAACAATTCAGAAATGTCGTATATAAAAACAAACCGCTTGAATCAAGATATTGTGGAAAATCTCTTTTCTTATATACGAGCAATGGGAGCAGCAAATGATAGGCCAACGGCATTAAATATTTGCTACAGACTTCGCTGGTATATCTTAGGGAAGTATTCTGCGGACATTTTTACTGAAAGAAGCAATACTATTGCATACGATTCCACATTAGATGAAACTTGTTTGACTAGTGGCATTGACATCGACTTAGAGGAAAAATCTCTGACTGACGATGACGTCGAATGTGAAATTCTTAATGTCACTGATTTTCAAAATGAGTTGCCTGATGATCATGAAGTAGATGTCGATATTGGTAAAGTTTTTTCTGTCTCTAAATAATGAATCATGCTTTACTTATGTTATAGGTATTATTATTATTATTGTTGTTGTCATTATTTGTTATATTGTGTTATTTGTTTTATTATATAACATATTATAATTTTCTTTGAATAAACTTAAAATTTGTCTTTTTTTCCATCAATCCGTCATCAAGTTTGTTCTGTTCCAGTTCATACACGCTTCTACATTTATTAAAAAAATAATCTATAATTTTCTGCACTTTTTGATATATGTATAAAGTTACGTTTGGTGTTACACTTACAGTATCATAGTATGAAAGGTAGTAATGGTTTTTTGCTCTATATAAAACAGTTGTAAAGTAAGTTGTTTGTAAAGTTATTACAACATAAACACAGTTTAAGTATCGGCAACAAAGCCCGTTGAAGTCGTATTTTATCGATCAAACATATACACAATTTTAGTATCAATAATCACGAAATAAACCAGAAAATACAAGCGTATTCAATTATTTTAACTTGTGAAACATTAGGATATGCCATCTCTAACGTTTTTCTATTTATTTCTGTAAAAATCCTTTGGTATCTGAAACGCATATATACGTTTCTCGTACCGTAAAGTCGAAATTCCGTGAAACGCATATATAAACTGCTTCATCTTTCATTCTTTCTTTTACAGACTCTAGTACCTTGAATTATACTCATTCCTTAGACAAATTGGCATTATTGCATGAAATTGATAAATTAGATGTTATAGAAGAAGAAGGACTAAAATACATTGCCGGTTATGCAGCATACCAATTTAAGCATAAATATCAAGATTTGGGAACGTCTGAAATGTTAGTTAATCCAGATAATAATTGGATGAACTACATTTCTAGAGGACAATTAACTAATCCTTCTTCCCATTTATATAAAGTTGCAAAAGCGATGAATATCGAGTTTCAGGCCTTTCATGGAACTTTTATTTGTAAGGATTTATGGATCTTTAAGAAAGTAGCCAACAGAACTGAAAAGAAAATACAAAATATAAAGATTCCGCAAGAGGTATTGTTATGCTTAGTACGTACGCGTACTTACATTCAAATTAGAATGATTAATAAAACCATTTCTGCAGAAAACCAAAGAATAAAGCGTAACGAACAACTGTTTAAACTTACAAATCGTACAGTTACTATATAAAAATTTCATCTTTACTTTACTACTTTACTATTTTATTACTTTATTTTATTACACATTGCTTTATTATTTTACTTTATTGCTTACTTTACTTTATTACTCATTATGATAAATTACTAACTATATACGTATTTATTCTAAATGTATTTATTGGGGCGGGTTCCGTTTGACCACAGTACGATTCGACACCGCTCGATTCGACACAGATTTATTCGACACCAAATTATTCGACACCGTA
>NW_018021133.1:55596-59898 GCF_002006095.1 Pseudomyrmex gracilis
CGAATCGTACGGTGTCGAATAATTTGGTGTCGAATAAATCTGTGTCGAATCGAGCGGTGTCGAATCGTACTGTGGTCAAACGGAACCCGCCCCCTGGAGACTAGGAGGGGAAACGGTAAAGAAGAGATTGACAGAGGTAATAAGGAAGGCTTGGTGCAAAGGAAGGATACCGGAAGAATGGAGAAAAAATATAATAGTTCCCATATACAAGAGAGGTGATCACAATGTCGCGGCAAATTATAAAGGGATATCTCTGCTGTGCACTGCATATAAAGTGTACGCAGAATTGATAAGAAGTAGATTAGAGCAAGAAGTAGAAAAGATTGAAATGATCTCGGAAAATCAAGCAGGATTTAGAAAAGGAAGATCGACTTTAAACAATATATATGTGTTGAACCATTTGGTCTAGAGGGAAAAAGCTAATGAGAAAGGGAGAGAGAAAATATACGCACTGTTCATCGATTTGAAAGCAGCCTTCGACAATGTAGATAGGGAGGTGTTGTGGAGAATCTTGGAAAAAAAGAAATAAGTGAGGAACTGATAACNAAGCTGAAGAACATATACGCGAAAACGGAAATAGTGGTAAGAACTTTGAAGGGTCTCACCAGAGGATTTAAAGTGAATAAGGAAGTAAAGCAGGGGTGTGTATTGAGTCCTACGCTTTTCAACCTATATATTGCGGACTTGGAAGAGGAATTGGCGAAGAGAAATATAGGAGGAGTTATTATTGGAATCAGAAGAATTTGATCGCTTGCCTATGCAGATTACATCGTCCTGTTGGCAAAGAGCAAAACAGCTATGGAAGACATAAAGGGCACGCTGAAAAGATTTTTGAAACAAAGGAAACTAGAACTCTGTGCGGATAAATCTAAGTTAATTGTGTTTAATAGAAGAGGTGGCAAAGATAGCGATCAAGTTAGATGGGAAAATAAGAATATAGAAAAGGTTAGGTGTTTTAAGTATTTAGGTTTTACGTTTAATAGGAGGAGCGATTATAAGGATCACATTAAGGAACTCAGTAGAAAAGAGAGGATAGCGGTGAATAAGGTATGGAGACTTGGAGAGAGAATCTGCAAGAATGACTTTAAGAGAAGGTGGATACTCTTCAGATATCTAGTGCAAAGCGTCATGTCTTATGGAGTAGAAATATAGGGGTGGGAGGAGAAGAAAGAATTAGAGAAAATTATGATGGACTATGTGAGTATTCAGATTAGACTTTTTCACCCCGAGATATGTTATACGTAAAGAGTTAAGAAAGGAAAAGTTGAAAATTAGATGGGGAACAAGAGCACTAAGATACGACATTAAGGTAAGGGAATCAAGAGAAAATTACTTAGTCAAGCTATATAGCAAAGAAAAAAAAGGGCAAGGAAATAAGGATCAATATAGCAAAGAAAAAGAAAGGTATTTGAATAGAAATGAATGGAGAATAGAAGCTTTAGAAAATTTACTAGACTCGAATATAGATTTAGATTTTGAGAGGATGATAATAAAAAGAGAAAGAGATATACAAAAACAGATAGAGGAAAGTCAAATAAAGGAGGCAAGATATAACATTAGAGATATAAGGAATTATGTAAAGAGGAAGATTGTCCATGTTATCTGCGAAAAGAGAGGCAGGAAGAGGGTGAGGAAGGAGATCGAGTAAGAGCATTAATAAGAGTAAGATGTGGGAATATGGAAGAAAACAATAAATATTGGCTCGAAGACGGAAAGAGAAAGTGTGTCTTCTGTGAAAAAAGGCAGGATGATATAAAACATTATGTGGAGGATTGCGAGATAGTTAAGAAATGGTTTCATAAGCTAGGTAAAGACAAGAGGGAAAGAATTGAAAATATATTTGATGATAATCTAGGAAAAGAAAAAGGTAGCGTACTAGTAAGGCTATGGAAAGAAAAAGAAAAAAGACTCAGAGAGAAAAAGAAGATAGAAAAAGAAAAAGAAAATAAAATAAACTCTAGTCAGAGGATGTGGAAGAGAAAAAGGAAAGAGAGGTAGATTAACTAATTAAAAGGAAGAAAATTAGGAAACGTATAAAGGGTATAGAAGAAACTAATTTAAATTAAACTAAGATAAGATAATTTAAGTTAAAATAAGTTAAAACAGTGTAATATAAGATGGTGTAGTGGAGATATATATGTGTGCATATGTAATATAGGAAATATGTCTGTGAGGTGAGATTATACGATTGCGTGATTGTAAGATAGTGAAAATTAAAATTAAAACCAAATTGTGATATTCTGTATATTTTATAGTGTATATTTTATAGTGTAGGAAAGGTAAAAGAAAGAAATAAGAGAATAGATAGAGCAGGTCAGATCAGTAAGGATAATAGATGTAGCAAGCGTGCACGAACCAAGAAATATGAAATATGATATGATATGAAAAGAAACAAAAGGTGTGTTGTAAGAAAGATGTAACTAAGTTTCCTTCTTGGCCGCTAGGCTAAAGTATCAATAAATAAATAACTTACTGATAATGTTCATAAAATTTTTCACACAAACAACGCGTTTTGCGTCTGAAAAAAGCATATTTAACGTATACATTACATTATTTACAATTGTAAATTGCAAACGTATTTGTTTATCAAATAAAATAATAATAAATAATAATAATAAATATAAAATAATTTGTATACAAAACAATGTTTTCAATCAGCTTTTATGTGACACTATAAGTAACGTGTTGTCATATACAAATAAATATGTTGATTTCAAAATAAATTTTGCTTGTATTAATAGTACAATTTTATATAGTATTTTACATATCTTTTTAAATTAGTCAATTGTAAATAATAAAATTATCATTACTGAGAAAAATCTATTAAGAAGAATTTTATTAAATTATTGCCTATATTATAAAAATACATAAGAAGCACACAAATAATAACATGTAACGAAAGCTTATTGAATGTTTTTAAAAAAAAGTTAACTTAATGAAAATCTTTCTCCTAAAAGAACATGCTCTAAATATGTAATAAGTACCGACTCTATTTCTTTATCTGATTTATGACCTATGATCAGTGACTTATTTTTATCGCTTTGAGATTTATGTTTTTCTAAATTAGTGTAAGTAGGTATCACTCGAGTAGATCCCTCCTGTTTATTACTAAGTGTCGTTATAAATTTGTTGAAAAAATTCGTATTTTACTGGAGCTAACTGTGATGTTATTGTATTTGGTACCTGGTGTGTGTGTGTCTCATTTTGTAGAGATCTATAAAATGAAGCAGTTGAAAAAAGCTCTTCATACGAAACCCTTCTAATATCGGATTCATACATATGTAAGCTTGAGGAATCAGTGAAAGTAGATATACTTTCAATGTGTATATACATTGAAACCTGATATAGGATTCCGCGGTAATAACTCAGTATATGTCTTTTGAGGCACTGACCATGTTTCACAAGTTTCAGTAATAACATTTGGTGGACGACACAGCTGCGCAATTGGTTTCATTGATTAAAGTGAATTAAAAGAGGAGACATCAGGAAAAATATTGGCAGCTTTGTTTTCTTTATTAAAATTTAACTTATCTCTTAGTTTGCTGATATCACCTTCCATGTCAATAATTTGGTCAGGTCGATCACATTCATTCTTTCGATTTGTAGCTTTGTCTTTATCTGACAATGAAATAGTCATATATTTTTTAGGCCGTACAATTTGACGAGAAGGATGACCTAAGCTAAACAAATAAAAATTTTCGTTATTTTAATATACGTTACTTACTAATTACTTTAAATAGCAAAAATTGTGCACCAAAATAAAACAATTCAAAACAATTCAAAGTTAAGGATTATTGTACAGAAGTATAAAAAATAAATGTTGAAGAAAATGCAACAAACTTGATTTAAACAAAACGCATATTTGTTGGAAGTCACTGCAAGAAAGTGAGAATAAATACATAAATAATATTATATAAAATTTTTGATATGAAAAAACTAAAAAAGAAAAGCAACTATATAGAACAGAAGGTACAAATTAATAAAATAAATAAAACTAATTTTATATAATAATAGTTTTACATTGAAATCACAATAAAAGTAATTAAATACATATTTTCATAAGTTTATTCACAGATAGCTATTTATATACATTAGTTCAGACTTAGATATACTAACATTTAATCACTTGTGTTATTAGCAAAAAAAAGGTAAAAAAGTGCGCCAAGTACACGCACAACACGTAATACTTTAAAGTAAAATTCTAAACTCAAACTAGTATTTATTAAAAAATGTATTTTATTTTTAATATAAAACATTTTATTTCTACAAAACCTACGTTACAAAAGAAGTGATATGAAAAAG
>NW_018021133.1:61043-63228 GCF_002006095.1 Pseudomyrmex gracilis
TCATACTCTTACTCTCTTTCTCTCACTCTCTCTCTCTCTTTTGCACTCTCTCTCTCGCACTCTTTCTCACTCTCTCTTACTCTCTCCCGCACTCTATAACAGTCTCTCTTAATCTCTCTCACTCACTTCCTCTTGCACTCTATCTCACTCTCTCACATTCTCTCTCAGTTTCTCTCGCACTCTTTCTCACTCTCTCTTACTCTCTCTCGCACTCTATAACACTCTCTCATACTCTCTTACTCTTTCTCATTTTGCCTCCCACTCTCTCTCACTCTTTCTTGCACTCTCTCTCATTATCTCTCGCATTCTTTCTCACTCTTTCTCACTCTCTCTCGCACTCTCTCTCACTTTCTCTCATCTCTCTCACTTTTTCTCACTTTCTCTCAGTCTCTTTAATTCTGTCTCGCACTCTCTCTCACTCTCTCTTTCACTCTTACATTTTTTCTCTTTCTCTCTCACTTTCTCTCAGTCTCTCTCGCACTCTTTCTCACTCTCTTTTACTCTCTCTCGCACTCTATAACACACTCTCTCACTTCTCTCATTCTTTCTCTTTTTTTATCCTACTCTCTCTCACTCTTTCTCGCACTCTCTCTCACTCTTTCTCGCTCTCTCTCTCACTCTTTCTCGCACTCTCTCTCACTTTTTTTTGCACTTGTTTTTGGTCTCTCTCACTTTCTCTCACTCTCTCTCTCTCTCTTGCATTCTTACATTTTCTCTCTCTCTCTCTCTCACTCTCTCTTAGTATCTCTCGCTCTTTTTCTCACTCTCTCTTACTCTTTTTCTTACTCTAGAACACACTCTCTTACTCTCTCTCGCACTCTCTCTCACTCTTTCTCGCACTCTCTCTCACTCTTTTTTGCATTCTTTTGTGGTCACTCTCTCTCTCTCTCTCTCTCTCTCACTCTCTCTCAATATCTCTCGCACTTTTTCTCACTCTTTCTCGCACTCTATAACACTCTCTCTCACACTCTCCCACTCTTTCTCTTTTTCTATCTTACTTTCTCGTCCTCTCTCTTACTCTTTTTTCCACTCTTCTTATTCTCCCTCACTCTCTCTCACTCTCTCTTCCACTCTTACACTTTTTCTTTTTCTCTCTCACTTTCTCTCAGTCTCTCTCGCACTTTTTCTCACTCTCTCTTACTCTCTCTTGCACTTTATAACACACTCTCTTACTTCTCTCACTCTTTCTCATTTTCTATCCTACTCTCTCTCACTCTTTCTCGCACTCTCTCTCACTTTTTTTCGCACTCTTTCTCTTTCTTTTTTGCACTCTTTTTTGGTCTCTCTCACTTTCTCTCACTCTCTCTTACACTCTTACACTTTCTCTCTCTCTCTCTCTCACTCTCTCTCAGTCCCTCTTGCATTTTTTCTCATTCTCTCTTACTCTCTCTCGCACTCTATAACACTCTCTCTTACCCTCTTTTTCACTCTTTTTTCCACTCTATTATTTTCTCTCACTCTCACTCTTTTTCGCACTCTTACATTTTCTCTTTTTCTCTTTCTCTCAGTCTCTCTCGCACTCTTCCTCACTCTCTCTTACTCTCTTTCGCACATTTACATTTTCTCTCTCTCTCTCACTCTTTCTCACACTCTTACACTTTCTCTCTCTCTCTCTCTCACTCTCTCTCAGTTTCTCTTGCACTCTTTCTCACTCTCTCTTACTTTTTCTCGCATTCTATAACACACTCTCTCACTTCTCTCACTCTTTCTCATTTTATATCCTAATCTCTCTCACTCTTACTCGCACTCTCTCTCTCAGTCTTTCTCACTCTCTCTCTCACTTTTTCTCGCACTTTCTCTTATTCTTTTTTCCACTTTTTTTTATTCTCTCTCACTCTCTCACTGTCTCTCGCACTCTTACACTTTCTTTCTCTCTGTCTTACTCTCTCTCAGTCTCTCTCGCACTCTTTCTCACTTTCTCTTACTCTCTCTCGCATTCTATAACACTTTCTCTCACACTTTCCCACTCTTTCTCTTTTTTTATCTTACTCTCTCTCACTCTTTCTCGCACTCTCTCACACTCTTTTTTCCACTTTTTTTTCTCTCTCACTCTCTCACTGTCTCTCGCACTCTTAAACTTTTTCTTTCTTTCTCTCACTCTCTCTCAGTTTCTCTCGCACTCTTTCTCACTCTCTCTTACTCTCTCTCGCACTCTATAAGACACTCTCTCATTTACACCACAAAT
>NW_018021133.1:64658-67220 GCF_002006095.1 Pseudomyrmex gracilis
ATACTAAGTAGTTCCAGCGTTGACCGCTCGATAGCGCCGCTTACCCGCGCTAGAAAAAATCAGTCCGGGAACTTTCCGGACAAACTGTGTATATGATAGATAAATTCAACCTGGTGCATTTAAAAATTTGTAAAAAAGTTATTTTTTATAAAATTATTTACAAATAAGTACTAAACAAATTACTTTCTCATTTCGTAAATGTATATGTGTGAAAACAAAACTTTAAGACAAAAATTTATTTATTTTTTTACGTAAATTATAAGATAATTTTAAAAGAAAGAAAAAAGAGAAAATTTATATCTAAAATTGATATATACCCAAGTTTCAATACACATTAAAAAATTGAAAACAAGAAAAAGTTTGGTTTTTAATGTAAAAAATAATTGTTAAGCCTAAATTTTAAAGACAAACTTACGCTGTAAATTTGTTTGCATTCTTTATACAAAATAAAAACAAAGTATAATAAGTTTTCTCTTCCTGCTTACATTGAATATAAAATTGGGTATATTTTACTTTTTTTTATTGCTATTCTTTATTACTTTCAAACTGCAGTGATAATATTCTTCTTATAAAATTAGATATATTTTGCTTTTTTTTATTACTATCCTTTATTAGTTTCAAACTGCAGTGATAAAATTTTTTTATGAAAAAGGAACTTGAAATAAACTTAAAAAACTATAAAAATATTAGTTTAAAGTTTTAAAATATAATTCTTGAAAAAAAATTTATACATATTTGTTGTAAATATACTATAAAACAAAAAAAGTGCAAGTTCAATGAGTTAAAAAAATTTTAAAACTTCGGAAAATCTATATCTCAATTAAATATATTTAAATAAACATTTTTTTCTTCATTATTTCTTAAACTTGATAGTTTTTTCAAATTAAATATTCTAGAAATTATATGCAGGTTTATAAAATGTATATAATTTACACAAATAAATTTAATAACGTTATAATTTTTGATACTGTGCATTACAAAATATATCAGTAGAAATATAGATTATAAAGTTATTAGAGAAAATATAATATTCCTCTCCTTGATAAAAATGATACTTGATAAATAATATTTTAAAAGCAATAAGTACATATACATACATAACATATAGAAATATTTACCGTTTTGATAGTCCTGATGCGTACTCAGTACGAAATTAGTACGGCCGAGTTGTCAACGTTTCTTTTGCATTTTTTTTCTTTTTGTCCATAGTCTAATAATAATAATATAGAACACATATCTTTATAATAATAATATATTAATATTACATATCATATTAATAACTACGTCTTTTAATAACAACACAATGTATAATATATGTATCATCTAAACATTTTATAAAAGAATCCGAAATATTAACATAACAGTTTCTAACAAAATAAATACTATGTATTCAAATACTTTTGTTATACAGATATAGAAAGATATGTAATTTACTTAAAATTTTACATTTAACAAACATCATAAAAAATCTATACATATAAATTTATCATGTTGGAAGATAACATGGAAACACAATGAAGAAATGATTAATGATTTTTATAAAAGAACTGAAACAATATATTTTCCAACGATAGGTTCATCAGTTTCAATAATACTGGAATCTGAACCTTTATCATTATTGTTAATTATCCAGCACGGCTTCAAGTAACATTTGGCCTTTACATCGCTAATAGATACAGCACTAAAATCGGTACACAATGCGGAACATTTAAATGAACCGATTAATAAAGAAGAGACACCGACATCATAAAAATCTTCAACGATTTCGAATTTTATAATTACTAAATAATAAGAATTATCTAATTCTAAAATATGTGTACAATGCATATTGACAAGTCTCGAAGAATGCAGCATCTATCACTCAAAGAATCGACATTTATAAACATGCATTTATTTTGCAGTTTTTTATATTGAAAATCATATACTGAAAATCCTAAAGACAGAAGATTTTTATTATGTTTTCCAAAAACTTTCATTATATCAGTATTAGTTGAAGACTTCAAATTCTCTCGCTTTTCTCTCTCGGATTGTCTATAAAAAAATTGTTGCAGAGGGCGATGAGGTTTTCTATAATATTTTTTGAAAAACGATATATTATTTTCGTAAGAAAAAGCTGAGAAGGAATCCAGAGGACTTAACCGTTCAACATCTTTTGCTAAATGTAGTAATGCATGAACGTTGTATGAAAAAAAAGTGTGTTTATAAAACTGAGAACTTTTTTCTACAAACTTTTCAAGAGCAAGCTGTGCAAAAAGTAATAATATTTGCGTAATCGATGAATAACTCAGTGCTTATATCGCTGCATGTAAAAGTAAGAAATGCATATAACCTTGTTTTTCCATAATACCTTGTAAAACTATTGGACCAGTGTACAAAATAAATTGACGACCTTCAGTTGCTTTATAATCTTTATAATCAGACAGTGCCCAGGCAACCAGCTGACGTCGTAATGACGTTAATATAAAGTCAGTTTTTGACCAGTTCGACGTTAGTTTATGACGTGATATTAACGTAATGACGACGTGAGTTTGTCTCGTCGAAATGACGTCAGGTTAATGACGT
>NW_018021133.1:68110-69703 GCF_002006095.1 Pseudomyrmex gracilis
CCTTCTATTACATATGCATCAAATTCTACTTTTCAAAAAATTAAAACGTGACAAAAAGAATAAATTTTAAACAATTAATTTTGCAATCATGACATGTGTATGAAAACCGAATATCACAAGGTGTCACTACAATAAGTTTTAATTAAGTAAATATCATCGAAAGTTTGAAAACAATTTTACTAAAAACTAAATTTTCCGAAAGCCAGCTAAATCAGTTATTTATCGCTTTCTCTTGTATGAAGTAGCGGAAACNATATAAAAATATTATTTTGGCTCGAAGAAAAAATAATACATTTGGTAGCTATATCTGAGAACGCCCACTTTTGCAAATTTGAAAATTTTCCTCGTAATTNATATATACTTAAGTAACTTGAAAAAAATGGATAATTATACAAAAAAGAACATTTAGTAAAATATTTTCCTATCAAAAGTTATCACCACATGTATTACTAACAATATTATATATTTTTACAACATTCCTGTCTTTTGTTAAAAAGAAACAATCTGCTTTTGAAGAGTCACAATTGGTCAATAAAAAATCATTAAAAATAACCTTTTTAAATTGTTTATAGTTTGTATTAAAGTTTAGCAATGGACCAGAATTATGCTCGTGAAGAAATTCAATCAAACTTTGAGAAATAGCTTGAATATTATTCAATCCTTCGACTAAACGACCATAAATTTGATGTAAGGGTTTATATGNACTTTGAACAAGTTGTTTTACTTGCCCTAAAAAATTTTCAAATGGAAATGCCGAGAACATATCAAGATTACCAAATACATTTGCATCATCACAAAGATGTGTTAAAACATGTACATTATATACTAAAAATCGTTTTCCGTATATCTGTTCACAATGAATTACAAACTCTCTCAATAATTTATTAGCAGTTTTTATCCCAATTTTTTTGATCAAATAGTTAGAACAAAGAATTGAAATTGCACAGTGAAATAATAAAAAATTTTCATAAACTCCAATGTCAAGAATATCTTTAAGAACAAAAGGTCCCAAGTACAATAAAAATGTTCGGAACTCAGTGGCTTTCCACCTTGCTAAATCTTTAATAGCTCTGGGCTTNCTATTAATTTCTGCAGGAATACAATTTCTTAATGACAATAATTGATCGGATACTGTTTTCACCATTCTGCTGCTAAGTCTAACTTTAACATTACCGCTAATCCAAGTGTTAAGAAGTTTCCGCATAACTCCNAAGCAAACAGCATGCATATAATCAATTGGAAAATTGCTAACTAAGCCAATTTTTAAGTCTGTTAAAGGTGAGACACCTAAATGATGAGTTTCATNTCTTTGTTCAGAGAATGTTAAATCAGTTCTTTTACTAGCATTGTTTTTAATTGGCAAGATTACTCGCCCATCTACATAAGATCCATACTCCGTACATTTGTCACTAGAAGAATATCCAGTATGTGACTTGTGACATTTTATGTATGCTTTTGCAGGCGCATCACAAACAAAACTATGAACTTCTATGGCAAAAGTGATACCTTCATGGCTAATACCATTATGCAATAAAAACTTTAAATCTGCAATAAAATCTTCTAAAAACATTTCTAAAGTATTTGGTTTAGATT
>NW_018021134.1:0-4802 GCF_002006095.1 Pseudomyrmex gracilis
GAAATGTTGACAGTGGCGTACGGTGAGTCCACTTTGAGCAAAAAAAATGTTTATAAATAGTATAAGTTATTCCAAGAGGGCCGAGAAAATGTTAACGATGAACCTCGCTCTGGACGCCCCAGCACGTCAAAAATCGACGAAAAATGTTCAGAAAGTGAAAAAAATTGTGTTGAAAAATTGTCGAATCACGATTAGAGAAGTAGCTGATGATTTTAACATATCGTTTGGCTCATGCCAATCAATTTTAACGGATGTTTTGGGTATGACACGTGTGTCAGCGAAATTTGTTCCAGATGCACCTGCGCACACGTCGTTACTAGTGAGTAGTTTTTTGGCCACAAACAATACTACCATCATGCCTCAGCCACCGTATTCACCAGACTTGGCTCCTTGCGACTTTTTCCTCTTCTCAAAATTGAAAAGGCCCATGAAAGGACAAAGATTTGCGACGATTGAGGAAATTAAGGCTGCATCGCTGGAGAAGCTCAAGGCAATACCCAAAAGTGCATTTCAGAAGTGTTTTAACGACTGGAAAAAGCGCTGGCACAAGTGCATTGTATCTGAGGGAGATTATTTTGAAGGGGATAACATAATTTTGGATAAATAAATGAATATTTTTTTATAAAAATGAAAAGTCACCTTATTTTTTGATCACACTTCGTATACGCAGTTTTCCGCACAACATCTTGCAATCGGCTCAGATAACCGTAAATATATTTTTTCATTTATTAACTTTAATTAAATATTTTAGTTAAAATATTATTATTTTAGTATGTTTAGATAAAATGAAACCATGAAAACACAAAACTACTTACGGATTTGTTGCAAATTATGTTTGGTCGCACAAATATCACACAATACGTGTATGCAAGACTAACTACGCTATGATGAATCAAGTGTTTAACAACTCCGCCACCGGCGGATTCTCGTACCAGTACATAAACACGATAATTTAATTATTATAACTAAAAATTAAAGATAGAACAAAGTTTTTTATCAATCTATAGTCTATACTGAGTTTGAAAAATCTTACCTGAACAAAAAGTTTATTTTATGTATTTAATTATAACCTTAAGAAGAATATACTTTGTCTTACACAAACCGATAACGTAAGAGTTGGAAAAGCAATAAATTTGCTAATACTCTCAAAAACTATTTTTTTTATTACATCTACTGTTTAGAAACCTTTTATTACAATGTTTTAATAATAATTCAATTAAAAATATTAATAAAACTTTTGATTATTGTAAATATCAGTAAAATAGTTTAATAAAAATGAAAATTCGAGTGAGTGTTTAAATACTAGGACACGTTTAATCACTGGGACATTTACCTTACTACTGATTTTAGCAGTAGAATTCAATCAAAACAATTAAACTGAATAGCAAGAATTATTTATTCTTTTGTGTGCTTGAAGAAACAATATCACAGAAAATTTAGACTTTGCTCTTCTTTTGAGATATTTATGTTTCATCATTATTTGACTTCAGAAACTGCATGAAATCAAGTAAATTGAACAGCAAGAATAGTGTGAACACATTCATGCCAACTTATAATCATCAATTTGTTTATCATTGTTTTGACATGAAGCAACAATCATTACATCAATATTAAATTTGTAGACGATTCGTATGTCAATATTAAATACTTACATACAATTGTCAGTACTACGTAGAAATGTGTGATGTTTTATTGTTACATTTAGTTTTCCCAAACTGATTAACACTTAGCAAACTTACAAGATAATGGTACCATTAATCGATTCTACGTTATCCTCGTAAAACCTCAGTTTACTCTATTTTTAATATCGGAATTATTTATTTAAATAAAGAGCAACTGTCGTTACAGTTATATAACTTAAATTTGTTATACTGCTCAATATGTTTTTAAGATAACAGAACAAATTGTAATTCTGATATTTGATGCTTTTGTGTTTTAGTAACATTTAAAAACGTTTTATAGGTTTGAAAAATGCGTTAATAATAATAATTGCTTTATTAACATTTGTGTTATATACATTTTGCTCAATACAAGTGTTTGTGTTAGTGCGTGTGTCGCACTAGATGCTCTGTATATTATTTACATTATCCACACTATATATGTTTTCATCCTTTCTTCTCCTTTTCCATATTATGCTCCACATTCTTGCCAGCGCACGCGCTCCAGTTATTTGTTGTATCCAGCTTTCGCGTTTTTCTCCCGTGAATTCACACTTCTCAAAGACATGTTGAAGTGTCTCTTCCTCTTTTCTGCATAGTCTACACATCCTATTCTCTTCTATTTCCCAGTATTTGTTTGCTCTCGTTTCTGTTCCTAGTCTGAATCTTGCCTTCATTTCCATAGCTCCTTTCTTATTGTTCTCTTTCTTTAGATATTCCGGCTTTTCCATTGCTTCTGGTACTAAATATCTAAATTCTTTTGCAAAACTGGAAAAAATGCGTTAATATCATTATTATATGTATTAACGCGGTTCGACCTCGAAAAACATTTCTGAATGTTAATAATAAATTATATATTGGTGTAAAAAATACAAACGGTTACAAATATTTTAGTATTCCTAAAAAAGTCATTTTACACATTTAAAAATTTTTAAAATAATTAACAATGTATATGTGTTGTTACGTCCCGTGGACTCCATTTCCTCCTCGCGACGTGACAACAACAAGATATGATATCACGGGAACGCTGTCGTGCGGTACTGGCGCAAGACCGGATATCAATTCTCGATAGAATCAAGAAACACAGAGTTTGGAAAATTTCTGTTTTTCTTTCTTGAGTAATTTTCCTTTTTTAATCTTAAACGGAAACTTACATCCCGGGAATATGAAATCAAGAGAAATCCGACGGATAACGAGAAATCGGGTAATCCCGAGTTTCCCGAGCCGCGGGTATAAAAAGAGCCCCCGCAGGGCTCTTCGGGTCAGTAAATAACGAAATCTTCCAAAGCGCGGTCCCGATCAGTACGCGAGTAAATAAAGTGTTGGCAAAACAAGTGATCGAAAGAACAATAGTGTCTCCGACAAGTGTGGATCCAGTTGGAGCTCGCTCGAGACCGCTGCCGCTCTGTTGCTGTTTGCTGCCGCCTAGTATAACCAACAATAAGTAGTAAGTGCTAGTATTAAGTCGCAAATACTTGTACCTCACGCCGCGATCAGAAGTTGTCAAAATTTTAAGGTAGCTACGAGAACGGTTGCTTCCCTTGTCTTGAACGAGCTAACGCTGATACGGGTTGCAGACAAATCGCAAGAATCGTCAAGCGACTCTCAGCGCGCTCTCGCATTTTTGAACGAGCTAACGCTGATACGGGTTGCAGACGATTCGCAAGAATCGTCAAGCGACTCTCAGCGCGCTCTCGCATCTTTGAACGAGCTAACGTTGATACGGGTTGCAGACGATTCGCAAGGATCGTCAAGCGACTCTCAGCGCGCTCTCGCATCTTCAAACAAGCTAACGCTGATATGGGTTGCAGACGATTTGCAAGAATCGTCAAGCGACTCTCAGCGCGGGCTCTCGCGCCCGCGAACATAAAATCGCGGAAAGGAAACAGTGAATAAACTTCGGCAGCAATCGATCTCTAAGACCCGTGCCACTAGAAACTTACAATCGCGAATTTTAAGTGGACTCGCCCGTTCCCAAAAAACGGTGGACGTCGAGAAATACTCTCAAGGGTTATCGGCGAAGAGCCGCAAAACAGGCCCGGAAACAGGCTGAGGCACAACGACAAACACCAGCCGAGATTCCCCTCACCGTACCAGGCACCCCGCTAGGAAGTAGCGAAAACAGCAATAACACCGACACACTACCAAATTTGCGAACTCAGTCGCATCCCCGCTCCTCCTTTCCAACGCATCCAGAACCGTCACATTCTTCCGTGAGCCCTTCTGAGGTCCATTCGGCACCTACTCCTCCCCCGCGCTCTCCTCCACTCCGCCCTTCCCCACCATCCTCGCCCGAACCAGAATATTTAGGCAAGTGTCCCGCTGACCCCTCTCGTCCACGCACCTTTCCCCGTCCTCTCCATTTCCTAGCACTCGCTTCTGCTTACAAAATCACCACCCCTACCCCCACCGCGTATATAGTCGATCCCGAAAACCTCGATCCCCTCGAACTCCACCGGCTAATTTCCACCTACCCCCCAGATGCCCTCCTCACGATTAAATTCCCCCTCCTTTCAGAACACAGGTTAGTCCCTGTGAGAGATTTTTATAAATTTTTCCCCCCTATTTCTTGTAAAATAACAGAAATAATAGAAGTTGAACTGGACTGAATTCGCAATACAAACATTCTCACAAATTAAAAATGTATAAACTATGTAAATCTGAATCATCATAAACTATGTTATTGTAAATAAAATAATTACACATAAAATATGTCAACTATAAACAAATAAATACATATAAAATTATGACGAACAAATATATACATTCGATCATAAATATTGTCTAAACATTATTAATTGACCTCTTGCCCACCATCCCGCACCTTTAAACAGATCGCACAGTCTCGTTCCAGGCAATTGAGATTTGCGTCTCAGGCCTTAAACAGAGACACACGAGCGAAGTCCAGAAAGCGACGGAGTAAGAGCGGCACACGACCGTTGACCGGTCCGCCGGACCCGAAAGATCGCTCGACTCTCGCACGCACACACGACCGTTTCTCCAAGTGTGCGTGTCAAAAGATAAGAAAAATTCGACAAGTGTTACGCTCCGCTCATGCCCGACCGTTTCCAAGGACCAGGACGTAACAGTGTATAAATATATTTATTTATTTATTTGTTTACTTAGAAAGATTTATATTTTATA
>NW_018021134.1:5569-14773 GCF_002006095.1 Pseudomyrmex gracilis
ATTGAAGCGATTTGTTAAATTATTTGAGTGAGTTTTATTAATTTGTAATTTTTTAATTTTATTGAAGTTTTGTTTGCGCTAATTATATATTATTTCCATTAGATGTAACAATTTTTACACTGAGGAAGGTCCAAAATTGTGGACTAAAACGTCTGTTTTTTTGTCTTTTTGAATAAAGACTTTTGTTTATACGCTGCCATCCTGTATTTTATTACTCGTATCGGCCTATTAATTAATTTGAACTTTTCACGAGTGATTGATTGATTAAAAACATTCTTTTCTAAGGCATTATATTTTTTATACAGGGTAGTTAACAAGTATCGGTACTGCAAAAAATCTTGAAAACTAGACATTTTATGAAAAAAGATTCCAGATAAAAGTTGTTGGGCTTAAAAGAATCTATTTATCAATTGTATCAGTGTGACTTTGGAAAGCGCCACTAAGGTCAAGTCAAGAACACATTGATTTTTTTAAATAGAACACTTTACTTTAAATTGCAGATTTTTATAGCTTAATTTAAGAGCTTTCCAAAACATTATAATACAGATTATTTTCATTAAGCAGTTTTTAGTATGAAAGTTGAATATTAGAATACCGCGCCGGAACTTTTTCTACGAAGATGATTTTGATCAAAACAAATTTTGTGAGCAAATAATACAGAGAATTGACAAAGAACTTAATTTCCTATTCAACATAGGTATTTTAGATAAAGCAACATTTGAAATGAATGATAACGTCAATAAATAATGTTAATACCGGCGATACTCTAATTGAACCCTCATACGTCAAAAAGTACTTAATTATGAAAACTATTGTAGTGTCTTGAAAAGCTTTTACATTAAGCTTTAAGAATTTGCAATAAAAAGTAAAGTGGTCCATTTAAAAAAAGTCAAGGTGACTTTGTCCTGACCTTGGAAATGTCATTCAAACTGATACAATTAGTAAATAGACCCTTTAAAACTCTACAATTTTATCTGACACACAACTTTGTAACATGCTTAGTTTTCAAAATTTTTCGCGGTACCGCTACTTTTTATACCCTGTATATATATGCACATGTAAGTGTTCCTTATATATATAAATAAATATATTTATTTATTTATTTATTTATTTATAGATGCATTTTAATTTCTGAAATATTTTGGTTTTGACTTCTGTTGTCAATTGTAACTAAAAGTGTAAAGTGACTTTAAAATAATCATAACACTCTCTATGTATTGCGCGTCTTTTTTTTATGTTGTATTCTTTTTCTTATCTCAGACAGCATAGCCTGCAAAATACGTCCTAAAGACATCCGGAAAATGTTCTATTTTTAAGGACGCACTTCGAATGTTTTTAAGATGTCACTTGAAAGTTTGTGCTGTCGGGAATATTTTTTCAATTTTTTAATCTATTCTATTTTTTCTTTCCTTATCTATTTCTCCTTCTTTTCTATCTTCTTATTTCATCTATCTTTTTTACTTCTATCTTTTCTATCTAAGCTTTTACCTGTTCTGTTCTATCTATATTCTTTTTGGAAATACACAACAACGGTTTTGTAAATAGTGTATTAATTTTTATATATTTGTNTTTATTTATATTTTTAGTGAAACATTGTTTTATACTATAACATGTAGAATTATTTCAATTATTTTAAGTATTATTATTTGNTATGTTAAAAAACGTATATATAAATGTTTATTACAATATTGAACAAAACAAATGTTTTACATTGTTTTTGACAGAAGAAACCACCACCTTCTCGCGATTTCCGTTGAGCAACAATGTGTACGTAGTTCATTTCTAAAACTTAAACATAATAAAATTCTTATTGCAANAATACTTTTTTTCTTTTAATGTATATTATATGTTATTGCAAGTGCAAAGTAAAACATATATTAACAGAATACTTTTTACGTGACAAACAACATTAAAATATATTTTTATCTCTATGTATTTTATATTAACAATAATTTTGCTAAATATATACTTAAGTATACTTTTCTTTTTTTCTTTAAAACAAAAGGACGTACATATTGGCCAAGAGTGGATTTATATTCTTCACTTTTCATTTATGCTCCTTATATGTTTCATTTTTCTAATTATTCTTTTATGGTGTTAATATTTTGTTATTTAATTGAAATGTTTTTGTAAGTAAATAAGTGCAAGAGCAAGGACAAACGGCGAAAAATGATAAACAGCTGCTAGCGCAAGGCGTAGCCGCTCGCGCTAGCCGCGTACGCTATAGTTATGTCGAAAGAAAGAGACAATAAACATATCTTTGTTCTCTTCTACCGCCCGAAAACGGCCGAAGCATCGAGCGCACACGTACACGGTTGCTTGCCTGTGTGCGTATCCCCTCCA
Organism: Pseudomyrmex gracilis; assembly: GCF_002006095.1. Classification (NCBI taxonomy): domain Eukaryota; kingdom Metazoa; phylum Arthropoda; class Insecta; order Hymenoptera; family Formicidae; genus Pseudomyrmex; species Pseudomyrmex gracilis. The sequence continues at coordinate 7,913 of NW_018021134.1, forward strand.
CTTGCTGCAGCGTGCTGTAAAAGAGTCAAAACTGGGCACACTGGTGGTCCCCGGGTACGCGGCATTGCCATGTCACAGATGTCAACCGGCGTTCCGGAGAACCACCAAAGACCACGAACGAACCATGTTTAACCACGAACGAACCATGTGTAAACATGTTTAACCATAATCGAACTATATATAACTATAATCGCATCAGGATCGAACCATGGTTCACCACGAACAAACCATAAACAAATCATGTTTAACCGCGTACGAATAAACCGCAATTAATATTACGTTAATCTATATAAACATATGCTATGAATCTAAAAAAAAGGTAGTAAATGTACAACTAAAATTGTTTTGTATAACATTTTGTTATTGTTTAAACCATCACTTAGATATTTTAAATACATTTTGTAATGCGCAGCGTTTGAAATGTTTCTCACATTGTAGACAGTTTGATACATTCATTTTCTTTAAAGACATAATATCGTCGTAACCTGCATCCATTGTTTTGATACTTAATCTATGTCGTACGTCAGTATCAAAAATATCATCTAGCCAGTCAGTTTTTGAAATCTTTAACATAAACGAATGGAGACGCTTCGTTATCTTTTACGGTGCCACAAATAGCTGTTGTATTCAAATTCCTTGCTCTGCGGTATGCAATATTTCCATCTTTTTAACGCAGCCCGTGATGATGCACCATCAGCCATGAAGCTGCTGATCTATCTAATCTTGCGAATAGGTTCCACGAGAAAGAGCTTTCAAAATTGTAATGTGAAAGAACAATATCTTTTTGCAACACCATCACTTCTTTGACAATAAATCTTTTCCCGACGACAAATTCTTGCAGGTTCACAAACGTCGGCACAACCATGATGATGTAATTGTGTGACCGACAAAAAACAAATGATATTTATCGTAACTTACTTTGGCTCTTAACCGATTTGTCTGATAAAGGAGAGGAGAAGTGCTGATGTTGCAATTTAAGTAATTTTGCGCACTACGTTGGTTAACGGTATTCAATAACACGATCGTGCAAAATGAGACAATAGACTGTAATATTTGCCTGTATATTTTTTTGCAATCGAATCAATTTGCACTTTGACGGTTGCACTCTTGACAGCTTTGTTTTGACGTGAGCAATCAATGACCACTAAAGAACCACACCGCAGAAAGTTGTAAATCGTGAGAAACAGTACGACAACACCACATCCGTAGTATGTTTTACGGAAATGTGTGTACACTTGATGTCATGGGTTTATTTCGTGAACGCTGGGGGCTAAGGGTAAGAGAAACGGTATTCTCTAGCAGTAAGTAGCGCCAACGGGCGTTGTGTCGATAATGTCAATGTTTTTCTTGACTAATTGTGTCTCAACACGTAAAACTATTGGCCATATACATGTATTTGTACAACAGTGGCTATTAAATGACCAATAGTTTTACGTTTTCAGATACAATTAGTCAAGAAAAAGCATTGACATTATCGACACGGCGCCCATTGGCGTTACTTACTGCTAGGGAATACCGTCCCTCTTACCCCTAGCCCCCCGCGTTCACGAAACGAATCCATGACGCCGAGTGTACAGACGGCGTCATTAATTCGAAGAATAGGCGCGGAGATTGGAGGGCAAGCGGGGCGGTTGCTCGTAGCGCCAACGGGCGCCGTACTAACTAACTAGTAGCAATCGGGTGTCCACAACTGGACACCCGATTTTGGGACTAATGGATATTTGGATCAACTGGACTTTTCATGTGATCCCCGCGCCTATTCTTCGAATTAATGACGCCGTCTGTACATATTGTATAGAACGGGGTATTTTTTTCTATCAAAATCTAAATGAAAGTCATCATAAGAATAGAATTTAGAGTTGAGATACAGTTTTACCTTGGTTAACTGACAGTGATCGAATCGTGTGACATCTGCTGATATATCGTTTCTTCGAGCAGTCTGTAGCGCAAATATGACGTAATCTCGGTTTCTCAAATTGTGTCGCCAGTTTTACAGCCCACAAACGTTTAGTCGTACTTTGTAATAACGGAAAATCATAGAGATTTTATGAGCGAAAACTCATGGTCAAATACCGTCCGCTTTCCAGAGTTTGTAGCAGCGAGAGCTTCGTGACATTGTTCAAAACTACATTTGCCAGTGCACTTTAAATAATTCAATGTCTCCATTCAAGGCTTCACGATCTACCTGAGAGACCGCTGTTATGCAGTTTTTGTTGTTGTGCGATGTATGAAAATTAGTTCATGACGTGCTGTGATAACCGTCCGCTTATAGTCCTCGCAAAATCCCAATAACATGCTGAGTGGTACGCAGAAACTAAAGTAACTATCTACATCCATATATTGTGTAATCGCATCCGACATTCTTCATGGTCATGCTTTTATCAAGTATTAGCGATATATAGTTTTTGATCGTGCTAGTCAGTTTAACGTTTCTATTACGATCACTCTCTACACCATTGAGTTGATATCTCATCGAACATGAAAGCCACACAGTTATTACTTAAATATATTGCTTCTTTGTCTTTTTTAATGTCAATTTTTCTTCAATATAAAGAAAACTTTTGGCACGGTAAAGAGTATAAGTCCTCCTGTATAAGAGTATAGTCCTGTTATATAGGTGTGCGTATCTCATCGTTGTGTTCAAATGCTGTGTTCACATACGGAGTGTACGTGTGAGTTTCAATCTTGACAATGCGATCGTCAAAGATCGGTTCACTTCCAATGTTTAAAATATCAACCATATTTTCAAAATTCTACGTTGGGAGAACGGAGTAAAGCAAATCAAATCAGTAATTGCCGAGCCTTAGCAGCAAATACGGATATCGTGATTTGTTTTGTGTTGTGAACATATTCGTCGTGATCCGAGTTTTGTGTTATCAAGTAAGTAGACGTTTCTATGTGACATATAGTATCGCGATCGGAAGGTTGTTTAATTAATAAAAATATGCGCGTAATATTTGACAAATATATGTTTCTGTCTAATTTTGATCGCAAACCGAGTTTTGTAGTTTACTAAATGTTATATTTTAATACACAATGTATAAAGTACATATATGCGTGTATTGAACGGCCGAAATATTTTTTTTTTTTTTGACGTCAATCGAAAAAACAAGTTAACGCGTAGCAAGGATGGCCGTGATTTATTCGATCCTATACATTTAATATTTATTATATTTTTAAGAAATAAGATTTTTTTTTTATTCCGTAATATCGCAATTGAAGTTTTGCGTTTTTAGCCGCAAGCATAGCGTTTGCGAAAAATATTATTTTCGATCATGTGGAAAAAGAGAAAAAGAATAAAACTTTACTAAATGTTAAAATGTCATACGCAATGTGTAAAATATGCGTATATTGTTATTCAACGAGATGTTTTTCTTGTTTTTGATCAGTACTTAATTCCAATTATTGCGTTTTACGATTTTGTTAGTATTGCACAAAAGTGTTGTCAGCTTTGAAAGACACTCAATGTATTAAAAATCAAGATGTATATTGCATGTATATTTGTAGAAATAGTAAATTTTTGTATAGAGCTACTGACAATAATTGTCATACGTTTTTAATTTGTTTTTGCGTAATTGGTGAAAAAAAAACAAGAAGAAAAAAATTAAAAAATAGATTCAGGTATGTATGTTCTTTTAACAAAGTAATTAACATACATATAAATACAGGGTATCACAAGTCCGAAAACGCTAAAAAATCTCAAAAACAATCAACTCTAGCAAAAAATATGTAAGAAGCAAAGTTGTAAGACTGAAAGAAATGCATCTATTGGTGATAAAAGGTTGACCTTGGGTGGAATCTGCAGGTCATATAAAAGTTAAGTTGGAGTTTTTAAATAATATCCCCTTTTTTATTGCATATTTTAAGCGCTTTTTTATAGCTTATTTTAAGCGCTTTCCGAAATGTTATAATAAAATATTTTTTCATTAAGTACTTCTCATTACTCAATATATATTGCGTGAAGGTTGCACGTTCGGATTTCCACTTCTCTCACTCACTCACTCACTCACTCACTCACTCACTCACTCACTCACTCTCTCTCTCTCTCTCTCTCTCTCTCTCTCTCTCTTTCTCTCTCTCTCTCTCTCTCATGACGTTAATTGAATTGCTTTGTAATTTGATGTGTATCATCTCGAAAACGGATCTCTTAAAAAAGAAAGATTCTGTGTCCAGGACATTGACATTTTGCCAAGTGAATTTGTAGTCCGTATCAATTCTATGCTGTATAACGAGAGGATCCCGATAGCCAAGATTTCTTTTGCGCAGATCGCCGGTTGCACAGGTTCCGTTTGTCTACATCCCGTTTGCACAGAAAATTTTTGTGCAGATTCCGATTGCGCATAGTCGTTATTATTACATTTGCGAAGTAAATATTTTGCTTATGTCACACACTATAGTAAATATGTGAGCAAGAGAGGGGTTCCGCTCCTCTTCCTGCACTTTCTTTCCAAAAAAATCTAACCCAACCTAATCTATAATATGTCTGTGCAATGACGATTATGCGTAGAAATTTTCTGTTCAAACGGGATTTAAGCAAACAAAACCTGTGCAACCATCGATTTGTGCAAGAAAAATCTTGGCTATCGGGATCCTCCCGTTACACAGCATAGAATTGATACAAACCACAATTTCACTTGGCAAAATTTTAAAGTATTAGACACAGAATCTTCATTTTTTAAGAGATCTGTCTCCAAAATGATACCCATCAAATTGCAAAGCAATTCAATTAACGTCATGTCGGACACGGACAAGCTGAAACCATATTTTCCAGTTTTGGAAAATTACAAGACGACTTAGTTTCTGTTCGGTTCAAACGTTGTGGTGAGAGTGAGACTGTTACTTTGAGTATGGAGGGGACTGCTTAGTCTATCAGTTGCATTCGAAGCGAGAGGACGTTTGCGTCCTCTTACGTAATACTGACTGATACTTTGCTGCTACTTCCACATCTCTTTGAATATCAATGTAGCGATTCTTTTCTTATTCATATTGTGGTAAAAACCGTCACTAATGTACATAGAATGTATATATTATCACTATTATTATTTTTTCTTTCTTATTAATTACTTTGTATTATTCTTTTGTATTATTATTCTTTTATATTATTCTTTTATATTATTCTTTTGTATTATTATTCTTTTATATTAAATATCTTTTGTATTATATTATATCGCGTTACTCCCGCTATAGTTCTTGCGACCCGCTTATATAACCGACCGCGTAAACAGCACACGCGTGTGCGCCAATCCGCCGCACTATAATGCATGCAACTGGCTTATAGCGACACGGCCCGGACACGCGCCCATCGGCCCGCAGGTGCGTGCCGCAGCGCGCAAACACCCGCGTTCCACATGCCGACCCCGGACGGACCAAAGGCCGCTCCGGGGTATAAAAACCGGCCGATTTCAGCAGTCAGGACCTATTTCTTTCCCGGCGCTTGAGGTGTTGACTCGAAAGCCACTCCTAGAAACCGAGCTTCAGATGCTGACTCGAGACTCTGATTCCGCTACCGCTCTCCGAGGAGTTGACTCGGAGATACCGTTCCGGTCTCGAGATGTTGACTCGGCCGCCACCCCGACTGCTTTCGTCGAGGTACAGCCTCGACTTCCGGCGCACAATCGGCTGTTGTAACCGCCTCATCATTAAAGGGCACAACTAGTGTGACTGCCCCAAAAAGAGGTGATTTTGGGGAATTTATTAAAAGAAAAGTATGGCATCGAATGTTTTGAAATTTTGAGGATATATTTGTGTATAAATGATCTATGTGCAGCAATTTTTTTGTACAAAAATAATCAATTTTCAGCGACTTATGCGCCATTTCCCAAGTCTCCAAAAAAAAGTTCTCTCACTGCTGCAGTCATTGCGGTCTTCAGAGTGCTTGAAATCAAAAAACAAAAAATGTCCGTTAAACTAGTAGGTATTTCCCGTACAATGACGCAGGATTATGAAAAAAAATTAAAATCCAACAAAATGGCGGAGTTTTGAAAAAAAGTTTCAAATTACGCTTAAAAATCTGGTGGTTGTTTGCATGGCAAATTGACATTTTTCATCCAATCAAAAAACTGGAAGGTCATTGTATGGAAAAACAAATACTAAACACGTTCCAAAAAGATTCAAGTTGATCGGATGATTTATATTTGAGTTAGAACTGCAGCAAATTTAAAAAATGTCGTTCTGAGAAAAACGCGTTTAAAGATAGAAATATTGATTTCATTGTTATAAATCAAGAAATATCATACCTAGAGCTAATCTGCTATTCCAGGCCCATACAATTCACCTTCCTCTTCCTCGAAAAGTACCTGCTGGTTTGCTGAAGCTTTCCTCCGAGCTAATCGACCCTCTTTCGAGGCAGCTAATCGGACCCTCAGCTTACGCACGTTTCTGACCGACAAGCAGCTGCTTTTTAGAAGGCTGTCGTTCAAAAACTAGTTGAGATCCACCCTTGAAATTTTAGTATGTTATTCTTGGAGCTATAGACTATCGAAAAGTGCAAAAAATCGATTTTTTAAAAGTTTCACACTAGTTGTGCTCCTTAAATTAGTCGTTCTCACGACTCAACACTTAACACTGTATATAAGGCCCGTGTATATAACTCTTCCCCGTAGAATTAGAATTAGAATTAAGTGATCACCGCGCCGACATGGTTCCCGCCGCGCCAAAATCTACCGATCGCGTTTATAAAAAGACGCGCATAAAGATTCATAATCACCGACCGAATTCCCGCCGTAAATTAGATAACGCTAGTCGAATAGACCGACGAAACCGATTTAAAACTCCTTGTAAAGATTTAATAGAATAAACCGAACATACATTACAGCATAAAAACGGGCGTGTTCCGTTTGACCACAGTACGATTCGACACCG
>NW_018021134.1:15267-25156 GCF_002006095.1 Pseudomyrmex gracilis
CGTACGGTGTCGAATAATTTCGTGTCGAATCGTACGGTGTCGAATAATCTGGTGTCGAATCGTACGGTGTCGAATAATTCGGTGTCGAATAAATCTGTGTCGAATCGAGCGGTGTCGAATCGTACTGTGGTCAATAGAGTATCACCCCATAAAAACCGAGTGTCGCAATTTCTCGCTTTTCCCTTCTCCGAATCTTGGCGCCGACCGAACTGTCCGGCAGGCGGAAGGCCGGGCGAAGCCGATAGAAAATCGACTCCGTTACAATATTCTTCATGATCTCGAATAGATCATGATTTTGTTGTAATTTTATGTAATTTTTCATTAAAACACTGAAGAAGATCCCATAGTGGAAATCGAAACCTTTGTTAACATTTAAAAAAAGAATTGTACCCGAACATCTGGTGTTGGCTTGTTATTGCCATTTTTCTATCTTTTTATTTAAATATTCAAGGAGCTTTACATATAATTAAAAAAATATTTGGTATATTATTTTGGAAAGCACTTAAAAGAAGCTATAAGAAATATGCAGCAATAAAAGAATCTCAGTAACAAAATTCAATTTGATCTTTATATGATCTTGCAGATTCTACCCAAGGTCAAACTCTTATCACCAGTATGTACAATACCCTCCATTTGGAAACATTCTATATTTTACAGGCAAACAATTGCATGACAGCGATTTGTGAGTGTTGTTCAGGTTTGCAACGGAAAATTGCCGCGTGTAATTTTTCTGCATAAAAAATGCAACACATTGAGAGAACGACGAGCGCAGCCACATAATTGCATGATTTATGCGTGCTGAAATGGCGGTCCAGCGCCTTAGTGCATAAAAACTCTTTAACAGCAATCAAAAATTTGATCATGTGGCTGCCAGGCGACGAGGACGACTTCCTGTCTTTTAGACGATTTTCAAAATTCGCTAGTCCTCCGCTTTTTAAAAACGGAAAATTCGGCTAGTTAGGAGAGGAATTAACGCGTCGTTTCCAATTTTGTGCTCACAGTTCGTCATTGCTCACGGTACGGAAAGGTCACGCGTGTCCAAGTTGCTCGCTTGGAACTCAGTGCTTGTTGAGTAGCTTTGCTCTGCAGACTAGACGCTTACTGCATTTGCTTCATTATTTTGCGGAAAGTGATTCTAACGTGAAATCACTACGTGCGATCGGTGTGCGTCTAAGCCGTTGCTTGCTACCACTAACAAACTAATCGTATTAATTTACGCGCTCGCGACGAGTGTAAAAGTAAACGCTAATATTAAAGACAACTTTTCGTGTTTTTGTTAATTCTGAAGTGTGCTTTGAATTATTTGGTGACTTCCCCGCTCTAACCACATGTTCTCAGTTTGTATACATTGTTAGACGTCCAAATGATGATACACATTTTTATTTAAGACACTTATAAGCTTGTATATACCGAAAATATGTCAGACAATCATTTTGTGGCATTCTGTTTGCGCTGTAAATACAGAGAAACAATACATTGTTTGAAGTTGTACACTTATAGTTTCTGTAAAAGTGAGAAATTATTTAAATCGTAGGTTGATTTCAGACTCCGTAAAAATGGTAAAAGCTACAAGTATTGAAAATATTGATAATCGCAAAACAAGTAACGATAGACAAACAATACACTAGCACGCGAAAGTCACCTCTGAGTCCTTTGATGCCACAAAATGATTGTCCGATATATTTTCGGAATATACAAGCTTATAAGTCCTAGATAACTGATATGTTTGGAGCGAATGGGATTACAAAAGTCCATAAAATGTCACCTAATCCGTTTTTAAAAGTTCTTCTGACTTCCGCCCTTGAGACCCCGATTCAGTTTGCATTTCAGTGGATTTCTTTGAACGTTCATCTCTGGAGGAAACTCTGCCCTGGAGAACCTATCTCTCTAAACGTTTACTTCCGGAGGAAACCCTGGGGAGCCGTATTCGATTGTAATGACCAGCTAGAATCCAAAGATAAAGATTTGAGAACTCGGGACCTTTCTACTCGCAGACCTGACAACCTAGGCTGCGAACCTCCAGGTCGGTTAATTTGAGATTACACTCGAATTAATTTTTGGAAGCCCGATTTAGTTCGCTGATCAACCGATAAATCCGTTGAAGGAAACCGGTCTGGAAAAAAATTTTTAGGTGGTAAGCGGATTCAAACTCGGGATGTTCGGGTTCGCAGCCTCTGCACTCAGGCCGCGAGACCACTGGTTCCGTTCGAACGGAGGTGATCGACAAGCGTAAGTGATTGCTCGCTCTCTTTCTCGCATAGAAGATGTTATACGATTCGAGGATCGAGTCTGAGCGATTACTGCCAGCTCAATACCGCGCGTAATAATCACCGCGAATTTCAGTGGATTTTGTGATATTGACGAGTACTATTATAATTGTGAGAGAATTATCAATTAGCTTCTCTCATCATACTACAGTCGCAACAATCTAGGTGTGTATTGCTCGTTATTCGTGTGTGTTATGTTTTTCAATTTTTTTCGCATCGTGCTCTGTGTGTGCCGACCTTATCCACTCGTGATCGCCTTCATGACGCGTAATCACAAAATGTGATAAAAAAAACATTTAATAACTGGTCATTAGACTGCCGAAAACCGAAGCAAAGAATTGTAAATGGTCGCGGGAAGTAATAACCGACGGACCGCGCATCTAGTGTGCCGCTTATTTATCTCCGCGCGTAGAGCAGCGCACTCCATCGTATAGATTACCTTGCGCGGGCATCCGCCCGCGATAATAAAATAACATAGAAGTTGGACACACGAGAGCGAGTAATCATAATAATAGCGAATTACATCAGGAAAAAGTAATTGCCGATCATGGTCGCGTCACTCATGTAACGTTTTGCCGTGTCTTTCAGTTGTATCTTTTTTTGTTTTTTTTTTTTATTATTTTATGTCACTTTGTGTTGCCGGTACCCGGGCCTTGTAATGAAATATTATCAGTAAATTTATATTTTTATTACTATTGTTACGTCCTGGACTTCACGGGCCCTTTCATTTTGCAACGGAATATAATTATTAAGTCTAACTGTAATTCTAAGAAATAATTTTTGTAACGAATTCCCGGAAAGAGAAACAAGAGCCAGCCGAGATAAGGTAAACAGGATCGAACCGAACGACGTATTATAAACAAAACTTAGCTGGACGACATATGACAGACAGACTCCCGCCGAACAACGCACTATACACATTCAAGCCTAGAACACCTGGATTAATAAACAACCTTATCGACCCTCGAAAGAAAATTTTTAATGGACAATAGCCTTTTATAGAAGCGCGGACACTCGCGATTCCCGGCAACTCGCTACAGCTTTCGTAACTCTAGAAGGGAAGTCGTAAATCAAGAGGCTGGAGCCGCGGACATAGCGCATATAAACAAGATAAGGCACGTACAGATAACCAAGATTTAAACAAACGATAGCCCTACCGATCTAGGAAATCAATCTCGGAAAGAGGTTTCGCTTCCGAGAGCTGGCGAATGAGAAATCAGGATTTCGAAGGAAGACGACAAGAAGGGGAAACCAGAGCCTGTATATAAAAGGGCCTAGACCTTAGATCACGAGTGCAATAAAAATCGTTCTATCAATCAGTTATCTTCATTAGCATTATTGAAGTCTTTAGCCAGCTCAATTTTAACTTAGTTCAAAATCAAAATTAATATATTAGAGTCAGTGATCTTCAATCGACCGACCGATCTTCTCATTCTGCGAACCTCCGAGGCGGACCGCTACTCCTCTTCCGATCTTCTGCGAACATTTGCGAAATCTGAGGCGGAACAATAACCGCAAGGAACCCCGAGCGAACCACGGTGACAAAACTAGCATTCACTCATTCCATCCTATCGAAGCAGATTACCGAGTATATTGTAAGTCTCATTATTATCGACACAAGCACTCGTATATTTTACACTTCGACAATGAGCGGCAACCGAGATCATCAATTAATTCTCGATACACAACGTAACAATTCCATGCATAGTAATATCTATCGTAAATGGGTTACCTTTACTTCACCGACAATTATTTCATTAACAATCGTTTCACCGACACCATTTTATTGACACCGCATTACGCCGACAATATTTACTTACCGACATGTTTAGATCATCGACAATCATTTCACCGACAATGTTTTCATTGACATCGAGCTTCGCCGACAATGTTTATGATAACAAATGAACATATAAGATGAATTATTATAGAAATTGACATTAATACTTTTATTTCATTGCTTTTTCTATCTTATTACATAAATTAAGACATAAAATAATACTGCGTTTTTTATTAATAATTAATATCAAGAATTATAACATCTTACAATATGACATCTTACTTCATGAATACATAATTAATAAATTGGATAACATAAATCATTGGATACATTAACTCAATATAACTTTAATCGATAGTGTAAACATCAATAACTGAATCATTACATTTGCAAGTTATGTGCTAATGCCTTCACAGAATTTATTTCTGTATATGTTTTCCGATTTTTTTTTCTAAAAAAATGAAAAAGTAATAAAATAAAAGTATTAATGTCAATTTCTATAATAATTCATTTTATATGTTTACTTGTTATCATAAACATTGTCGGCGAAGCTCGATGTCGATGAAAACATTGTCGGTGATCTAAACGTGTCGGTAAGTAAATATTGTCGGTAAAATGCGGTGTCGATGAAATGGTGTCAGTGAAACGATTATTGATGAAATGATTGTCGGTGAAGTAAAGGTAACCCTCGTAAATATTTGTCAGAACAAAAATTCGATAATTCAATCTACTTTTGAATTGATTATCTCGACTTGCTACTCATAGTCAAAGGAACAGCCCCTATGTTTAAATAGAATCTTCCGAACAATAGACCCTCTCATTTTACGATTTCTTGCGGAGACGGATCCGACCGACAACCCGTAGCTAATGTCAGTGTATTTTGCAAAGAAATGATTTTTTTTAAACACACCCCGGACTCAATATTCTCGATTAACTCTAATCCAGCTCAATAATCTCGATGTCGCTTCAACAAAACATTCCACTGCTTGTAACAATACGCGGAGATCTCTTTAATAAGATTCGATATCGAACACGAATTGTCGCAATCGAAACTGTACGTGCCAATTTAAAGAAAATTCATACGGAGCTCACTTATGTTTTTCTTCAGTTATTATTATTGTGTTTTTAACATATCTACTTAAATAAACGATTATGATAATATTTCATAACAAATCCGGCTTTAATTAATTTAACTCTATGGACCTCGTTTAACTAACAAACTACTAGTAAACCACACTCATTAAACAACCCGTTCATTCCTCGTTAAATCGCGTGGTTCCGTCCTTGGTAATTGAGACTTGCGTCTTAGACCTAAAAGGGAACCGACGAGTGAGAAGACGTTAGACACAAAAAAATCGGATAACTCCATTGGCCTGTCTGCGTTGCCGACCTGTGTCGCTCGACCCGCGCATTCCTGATTTCCTTCTTTGCGTCAGTGTGCCGGGATAGACTTCACGTTCGCTTAAATGTCAGTGCGTCTGTTGCGTACTACCACTAATGCCCGACCGTAACCATAGGCTCAGGACGTAACACCATTAAATGAGCAAGTTTCTCTGCCCTTATGTAATAAACACTGCTTCCTGAGCCTCTCCGTTAAGAGGGTACTAGATACCGACTATAGAGACCTGTAAACCGACGTTTCTCCTAAGTCCTTTGGAGTCGTATTTACTTTATCAAATCTAAAATGCTTCTACAGAAATAAGTAAATAGTGCTAAAGATTGGCGCTTGTTCTTTGGAATGTCAAAATTCAGCATAAAGTTTTTCTTATACAGTTTCCTTCTATAACTTCACTATATATTCATGTATGTAGAATTATTTCGAAACTTATGTACATATTTACAATGAACAAGCTCCACAGATACGACAAAAACGAATCTAATGAGACATTCAGATTATGACTATCTAATTGACGAGAACAACGTCTTAGTGTGATGACAGTATAAGTTATCATATACTATCATTATAAATAAAAAAAAGAGTTTCAGAAGGTATTATATATTTATTTTTAAAAGCACTAAATAGTTGTTTATATGTATTTGCTTCTATAGAAGCACTTTTTATATAATGCAGTAAAAAAACTTAAAAATTAGAGACATTTAGGTTTTTAAAACGTCGGTTTACAGGTCTCTATCCAGTTTACAAGCCTCCAGTACCCTCTTAATGCACTAAACTGAGCTGTCGGATGACATTACCGTCACGTAGAAATTATTTGCCGGAATTTTTGTTGCAAGTTGAAATTTTTGAGTTTGGCGTGTAAAAGCACGCCTGGCGCCCGACTACCAAAGTTGATCAGTAAAAATTTAGTTTTTTTTCTTTCTTGGTTGAACAAACGTGCCGAAAGTGTGCGGCACCTCCGCAATAAAATCCAAAGCAAGGTGCCCGTCACAAATTGGCGCCCAATTTGTAGGGCCACGTTGCAAAATAAATAGTATACGCGCTCTTTAAAAATATTAACAATCAGCTAAGTTACAAAATAAAAATTATCCGCGTTCTTATCAAATAAAAAAAATTTATAAATAGGCAATTTAAGAACATTTATATAAAGGCGAATTGAGAACATTGTAACAAGGCAACATTGTATGGAGAGAAGCTTGGTCGTAAAGTATCAATTGTGGTTTGCCGATTATTTGATAGTTGAATTTATTTGAATTTTGAATGTATTATATTGTGTAAATTTTTTATATGTTTTTCTTGTTGTGTGCATGTGCATGTAAACTACTGATGACACTGTATTATTTATTTGTGCTAATAATTTTTTTTCAGCAAAAAATTATTTTTTGAAAATTTATAATTGTGTGTGCCCCAATATTTCGGGTGCCGACAATTGTTTTGCAAGTAAATTTTACAAGAGTTGAGAGAAAATTTCGTCGTTCGCGTAAGATATTCTTATTTATTTGGCATAGGTTTCGGTTAGACAGTGTTATTCTCGGATTTTGAGAGGGTTGATATTATTCAAAAGCAACTGTGAAAAAAAAATAATATAGCAGAGATTTGGCCGTGTTTACATCTTTGAGGCTGAGTTTGCGATTCGTGCCTATTCTTTGAATCATATTTATCTTCAAGTTGTTTTGATTTTTGCCGGCTATTGGAGGTTGGATAAGAGGTTGTTTTTCTCGCGATGCGTGTACCTTGTTTGAATTTTGCGCGCGCTGAACGGATGTTCGGTAAATATTTAATATCGCCAGTATTAAATAAGGGGAATCAACGGAATTTCTAGATTTGGTAATTATCGAGTATAGGGGATTAAGGTCCGATGACCTTAATTTTGATGTATGTTGTAAAGGGCACTCTCCTGAGTAGTGTTCAAAAGGTTTTAGACGGCGCTCGTTTTTTATTAAAAAAATATTTATCGGAAATGTTTGAAAACCGCGACTTTCATTTGCATAAATAACATGTAGAGTAATGAATCGGAATACACATTTGCTCTCAGGTATCAGTTCTTAGAAGACATTCAGACTTACTGATACAATTGTACACATTTATAAGCGGTATTGAGTGGCTTTGCCACTCCCTCTGCATCCCCCTTCGAAAAAGAAATGACTTCCGATTATATTTGCTTCATGTCAAAAGTGTGTACTTGAATTTCGTGGAGAGCAGGGAGAAGGGCGAAGCCACTCAATACTCAATTACACCTCTCAATTGTTTTCAACGGTCATTTTTTAAATTATAGATTAGATTAGATTATGTTTATTGATTCCCTTTAGGGTTACAAAACCTTATACAAAAAATCTTACATCTACTCTCTTACAACTAATTTTACAACTAACTTAAAAAACTAAACTACTATATACACACACACGCAATCGCTTTACCTTACTCTACGCAATGTGGACCTCCCTTTCCGGCAGTCACCTCTATCTAGCTACTCCGCCATTGGTTCCCATACTCTCTTCACTTTATACATACAATTACACACTTCTTTTCACACATCCATTCACTCAACTCTCACTCACTCAACTTTTATCCCTCCCTTTCTAATCACTCCTCTCCCACCTCTTGCCCTACCTCCTTTTCCGTTCCCCTATATTCCTCCAGCCTCCTTAACCATCCTTCACCCTCCCCCTCCTCCCCCAGTACCACTTCAACCATGTCCTCCCAATTCCCTTCCGCTCCCCATACCCCACAATCCTCCCACACATGCCTCCAACCCTCCTCCACTACTCCACACATTCTACACACCCTTTCCCTCTCCCCTTCCCAGTATCTACCTTCTTTTATCTCGTTTCCCAACCTAAACCTAGCCATCCTCTGACATCTGCTTTGTCCCCATCCCTTTTTTAAATACCTCGGCACTCCTTCCTTCTTAATCCTCCTGTACCATCTATTGTATACCTCAAACTTTTAATCGTTTTCCATCTCTCCTCACTCGGCATCCTCCTCTCCTTCTCTATCAACAGCTGAGCTCTCCATTCTCCTGCCACTCTACTTTCCTCCATCTCCGCTATCCTTACTCCCTTCTCCTCATAATATTTTATCCTGTCATTTTCCCACTCAGACAACCCCTCCCTACCCCCCTCTCTGCTCCTAATCTCCTTTAAACATAGCCTCGCTATTTTGCTACCCTCCCCTCTTTCCAACCTTTCCTCAAATCTCCAGGCCCTTTGCCCTGCCCTTCTTTTTAATAAGTCCCTCTGCACTTCTTCCCTTACGATAGACTCCGGGGTCCTCCAATCTACTCCCAATAACCACCTTATATATTTATTTTTAACCTCTCCAAGCTATCCCATTCCCTCCATTCCCATATCTCTACCCCATATCCAACCACTGACCAAACTAATACGTCGAACAGCCATAACCTTCTACCCCAATCCCCACCGAACCTTTTCTTCCCAATCCCTCACACCTGACTTATTACAGCCGCCCCTTTTCTCATCCTCTCTTTTATCTGTGCCTTCCTCCCCCCGTTTCTCTGAAACACATACCCCAAATATTTAAATTCCCATACTTCCTCCAATTTCTTCCCCTTCCACCACTATTCTAGCTTTTTCTCCCTCCCCCTTTCCCTCCTAAACCTCATCACTTTTGATTTATTTACGTTTACTTCCAAACTTTTTCCCGCCAGATATTTCTCCATCTCTCTCATCATTCCCCTTATCCCTTCCTCATCCTCCGCTAACAACACCAAATCATCCGCATACGCCAATACATAAACCCTTCTTCCTTTTACCTTCACCTTACCCCATCCGTTTCTACCCAAATAGTCTTCCATATTCGCCGTCAACAGATTGAACAGATATGGGCTCAACGGGCATCCCTGTCTCACCCCTCTGCCTGTCCAAAATTCATTCCCCACCTCCTCCCATGCCGCCACCTTATTCCTCGTCTACCTATTTAAGTCCCCACACCTTCCCACTAAACCATCTCTCACCCCTCTCTCTCTCATCGCTCTTAGTAAAGTCTCCCTATTGACCGTGTCGAAAGCCGCCCTCAAATCTATAAATAACGCAATCAACCCACCTCCTTTCCTACTTAAATTTCTGCTAACCAGATAATTTATTACATAAATGTTATCCATCGTACCCTTTCCCCTCCTGAACCCCGCCTGACTCTCCGGAACTAGATTCTTTCCCTCCACCTCCTCCCTTAAACTTTCTGCTAACAACTCCGCATACACTTTATACAATGACCCGGCTAATGTCACACCCCTATACTCCTCCACCATATTTCCCTCTCTTTTTTTCAGTACCGGCACCACTATTCCCTCATTCTACTCATCGATCCACCTTTCTCCTGCCCATATCCTCCTACACACATATACACAGTTTGTCCGGAAAGTTCCCGGACTACGTGAATTAAAAATCGAAAATGAAAGATATGGTTTATTAAACAAGTTTACACTTC
>NW_018021134.1:25846-31809 GCF_002006095.1 Pseudomyrmex gracilis
TCTATACTAAGTAGTTCCAGCGTTGACCGCTCGATAGCGCCGCTTACCCGCGCTAGAAAAAATCAGTCCGGGAACTTTCCGGACAAACTGTGTATTTCACACCCAGTCCTGCATATTTCTTCCTCCAAACTTCCATATTTCTGCAGGTATACCATTCCCCCTGGCGCTTTCCCTACCCTCAATTTTCCAATCGCCCTTATAATTTCCTTCCTTCCTATATCCGCCTCCCCCTCCTCCCTCTTTTTCCTTTCCCCTCTCACCACGTTCCAGTCCACCCCCCAACTGCTTCTTGAAATAATCCTCCCACTCTCTTATCTCAATCCCACTACTCCCTCCTCTCTTTCTTCTTCTCTCTCTATTCACCACTTCCCACACCTGCCCTATCGTTTTCGCTTTTTTTACCACCTCCTCCCAAGCTCTGTTTTCTTTCTCCCTTTTCTTATTACACAACGCCTTGTATTCTTTTTTCTTTTCTTATACTCCTCTTTACACCCTCTTCCCTCTCTTCACCTTTTTAACTTCCTTCTTACATTCCTCTTTGCCTCCTTACACTCTTTATCCTACCACCCCCTTCTCCAATTCCCTACTTTCTTTACCTCCCTTTCTCCTAACACCGTTCTTATTTTTTTTTTCATAATCTCCCATTCCTCTTCAACCCCCCTTTTCTCATCCCTCATCTCCTTCTGCATCTCCTCCATCCATTTTCTTTTTCCTTCCTCCGACCATATTCTCTTTTTTATTCCATCCTTCCCTCTATCCCCTTCCCTGTTCCCAGTCCTCACTCTTTTTCTACTTTTGATCCAGATCACCACCGGATGGTGATCCGAATCCACTTGATCCCTTATTTCCATTTTCTCCACATATTCCTTCGTGCTTATTTCCCCTAACACATAGTCAATCACTGATTCCCATCTTCCAACCGTGTATGTCTATTTCCCCTCCTTGCCTCCTTTTGTGTTCCCGTCCCATATTACCCATCCCAGTTCCTCAATCCTCTCCAACAATAATCTTTCCTCCGCGTTCACTTTCTTATCCTTCGAATTTTTCTAATTATATTTTTTAGGAATATTTTTTTAATAAAAAACGAGCGCCACCTAAAACCTTTGGAACACTTCTCAGGAGAGTGCCCTTTACAACATATATCAAAATCAGAGTCATCGGACCTTAATCCTCTATACTCAATAATTACCCTAGATTTTTCTTTTCTTGCCGTATTAAGAAAAATTAATTAAAATGTCTACGGAATCGTACACAGCGCGTCATTGAATCGCGGAATAGGCGCGGAGATCGAAGGACAAGCAGACCGTACGATTCGTACGGCGCTTGTTGGCAAACAACCGCCCCGATTGCCTTCCGATCCCGCGTTTATTCCACGATTTAATGACGCGCTGTGTACACAACGCGTCAAAAATTTGCGGAGTAGACGCGAGGGTCTAGAGCATAGATACCAGATCGTGCAGGACAGCAACGAGAGCATCGAGGGGCAGAGCCCTCACCGCTCAGCTCCTCGATGTTACGCACACAAGCGAGAACCGCGTACGTGTGTGTGACGTCACGCTCGGCTGTGGAAGATTGCAGGCATTATTATTTATTATTATTGTCTGTCTCCTTTCTACCAAGCCGGCCACAAGGCAACGCACGTTGCGCGCTTGTTACGTATGACAACGCTTTTCGAGACTTAGGCTGCGTTCCGATATTTACTGCCAGTACTCACAATCTATAGCACATGTGACGTGAAGATATAGATTTTTTTAAGTACTTCAGCTTCGATTTGGTGATTCCAATTTTGATTTTACGCTGAGTGACGAAATACGCTGACGCACGCAGGGCAAACACGAGTCGGTCTCCGCGTATCTAACAAACATACAGGTCATTTGCGATCGGATGAACACATCCTGGCTTCTTTCCGAACAACTTAATTATGCCTATCGTAATTTGCTGCCGCGAATTCAACGCACGATAAACCGCAACGAATTTTACGACTTCGAGTCTTTGGAGCGGCTGGCGATGCGTACGGAGAGTAGATTAAATTTGGCCAAAAAGTAGTTCTCCCGCCACCGGAAAAATCCCTTCTTTTGGAATTAGCGTATAAACTGCCGAGAAAAACCCGAAACAGCGAGTCGTTTGCTGCCGTAAGCGCCGAGAACAATAAAAAGAAGGGGGGCAAGAGCAAGAGAAGCTCCCTTGCCGTTTCTTCCAAAAAGAAAGACAATGGCGCGGAAAAGTCAGAAACAACCGACCGTCCCGGCGTAAAGTGTTGGAATTGCGGGAAATCGGGACATGTATCGCGAGAATGCAAAGAAGCTAGGAAGACGCACTGCTGTCGGTGCGGCAAACCCTACGTGACCGTGAACAGTTGTTCGATGTGTTCGGAAAACGGGGAAGGGAATACGTAGAACAAGTCTCTGCAACTCCTTCGCACACTCGTGAGGCTCGCGTAAAAAAAATTTAGTTGTCGAAAATAGCATTGTTACTAGGAAGCCGAAAACTTCTAAATTGTTTTTTGAGTTTGATGGTGATAGTTTGTATGTCACGTTCGATTGTACTGCGTTATCGTCTTTACATTATTTTTCTATTTGAATACAGAATTATACCTTGGCGGCTTTAGTGGATTCAGGATCCAGTAGGACTATTTTTGATAAAGAAAGCATTTCCATTGTAAAGAAATTAGAACTGCCAATTAAACGAGCTCGAGGATGCCGACTTAAAACGGCGAATAGACAACTGATATAAAAGAGAGAGAGTGAACGTGTCTATGACATTAAAGAATAGAAAACGGGTTCTTTCTGTATGTTTGTTACCGGGTTTAGCTGTGTCATGCATCCTAGAGGTTGATTTTCTGAGTAAATTCGGAATAGTCTTGGACTTTGGCTCAGCGTCATGGACATTTGCGCGCAATAATAAGGAAAATTACTCGTTTGAGTCTGTTGCTATATCAGATAAAGTGTGTAGCGGAATGTCGGAATTAACATCATCGGATGAAAATCGGTTAAACAAATTTTCGAACCAAAATTTGCCGGCCACTGTAGATAATCCGGGGGTGACGAATCTTACCAGACACCTTATAGACGTGAATAACCATCCGCCTATCAAACAAAGGTGTTATCTTGTGTCACCTAAAGTACAAGAGGTGATTCGGGATAAGGTGGATAAAATGTTGCATGCCGGAATTATTGATCCATCATTTAGCGAATGGTCAAATTCAATAGTCATGGTGAAAAAGCCAAACGGTAAATATCGCTTTTGCCTAGATTTCCGAAAAATTAATAGCGTTTCAAAAAAGAATGCTTATCCGTCGCCGAATATAAACGGCATTTTAGATAAATTGAGAGTCGCGCGTTATATCTTAACGTTTGACCTGAGCCAACCATATTTCCAAATTTCTCTGGCCAAGTAAAGCCGTAAAATTACCGTCTTTAGCGTACCCGGAAAAGGCTTGTACCACTTCACGCCAATGGCGTACGGACTTGCCAACTTTCCAACGTTTATTGGATAAGTTGATTGGTCCCGAGATGGAACCTCATGCGTTCGCATACTTAGACGACATTGTGGTAGTAACGGCCACATTCGAGGAACATCTCCAATGGTTAGAGAGGGTATTAGGAAAAATTGCTGCCGCTGGACTCACCGTTAATCCGGAAAAATGCGAGTTTTGCAAATCACAAATCCGTTATCTAGGTTTTGTGGTACAGAAAAAAGGTCTCACAATTGATCCCGAAAAAGTACGCCCGATTTTAGAATATCTAGCCTTTCGAACAATCAAACAGTAGCAACGTTTTTTTGGCATGGCATCTTGGTATCGCCGTTTTATACCGCAGTTTGCCACTGTGACCGAGCCGTTTACTCGACTGTTGCGTAAAAATCAACCGTTGCGATGGGGGGATGATCAAGAGCGAGCCTTTAATAAAATTAAAGAATATTTAATGGCTGCGCTGACTTTATCTTGTCCTGATTTTTTGTTGCAGTTTGTATTGCAGACTGACGCAAGTTCAGTTGGATTAGATGCCGTTTTGACGCAGAATGTAGGAAATACGGAACAGATTATCGCGTTTGCTAGTTGTTCTCTTAGTGATGCCAAAAAGAAATATTCAGTGACGGAGCAGGAGTGTCTTGCCGTTGTGTGGGCCATATAAAAATTCAAACCCTACCTAGAGGGATATAAATTCACTATCATCACTGATCATAGCAGCTTGCGCTGGCTTTATAGATTGAAAAATCCAACTGGTCAATTGGCGAGATAAGCCCTGAAATTACTCGAGTATGACTACGAGATAGTTCATCGTAAAGGCGCCTTACATCACGTGCCTGATGCTCTGTCACGCATGTATAAGAGAGAGAATGATATTCCTTTAGTTTCTGCCGTTGTTGAGGATATTAATGATAGTGCAACTGATTCTAAGTCTGTCGAGGGTAGTGATGCCGAAAATAATGTTGAAAAAGGATCGAGGAATGCCACCGATGCATGGTATCCTAAACGATTTCAGGAGGTTAGGAAACGTATCAAACGTTTCACGGATTGGAAAAATAGTGGATAGTCATTTATATTATTTGCGACCTCTACCTGTCGTTTCTGATGTTGTCGAAAATTTAGATAGATGAAAAATAGTGTTGCCGAAAGAATTACGCAGAGAAGCCATGATCGAAGCTCACGAAGACCTTCAGGCTGTTCACTTAGGAGTAGAAAAGACTTATCAGCGCCTACTCGTGAACTATTATTGGCCAAATATGTTCAGAGAGGTGGCTACATACGTAAAATCCTGTTTAACATGTCAACAGGTTAAAGTAGAGCAAACCAGTCCTGTCGGCTTGATGGGACATTGGATTACCGGTAGCTCCTGGATAGTTGTGGCTGCCGATATAATGGGTCCACTTCCTCGTAGTAGGGCTGGATTCAAGATACTACCATGATAAAAAAATAACCGGAATTTTTAATTTAAACCTCGCGGGCTTATCGGTCTAGAATTCTGTTGTTTGTGTCACGTTGGCAGCACTGTTACGGACACTCATGCCAAGCTTCTGCTTATCAGCTGTTCAGTTACCTTTATGACAGTGATTTCTTTACATCAAGTTTTTACGTCGCGGCGATTTTTACCAGGTGTGTAAATATGAAACCGGAATTTTTTTATAGAAAATACACGTTTATTGCATAAAAATGATAAAGAATATTTTATTCAAAGTATTGCCCATCGCTAGCTATACATTTTTCTTACCAGTTTGACAATTTGTGGATACCACGCCAAAAAAATTGTTGTTCTTTTGAGCTAAACCAGCCATCTAGCCATTTTCGCACATCTTCGTAAGAAGTGAAGTGCTGCTGAGCAAGTGCGTGTCCCATCGATGCAAACAGGTGATAATCGGACGGAGCCAAGTCTGGTGAGTAAGCCGCATGCGAAAGTATTTCCCAACCAAACGTCTCAATCGTTTTCTTGACCGGTTTTGCTGTGTGTGATGGTGCATTATCATGAAGCAAAATCACTTTGTGTTGCCTGTTTTGATATTCCGGTCGTTTTTGACACAAAGCTCGATTCAAATTGATCATTTGGTGACGGTAGCGTTCAGTGTTAACGGTTTCGCCAGGTTTTAGCAGCTCATAATAGATCACACCTTTCTGATCCCACCAAACACAGAGCATTGTATTCCGTCCATAGCGATTTGGCCTTGCAGTCGATGTCGCTGCTTTGCCTGGAGTTACCCATGATCTTTTACGCTTAGGATTCTCAAAATATATCCACTTTTTATCGCCAGTCACAATTTGATGGAGAAATGACTTTCTTCTGTACCTGGCAAGCAGCATTTTGCAAGTGGTTTTCCGGTTTTCCTGCTGTCTTTCATTCAGTTCATGTGGAACCCATTTTCCTATCTTCTGGATCTTTCCCATGGCTTTCAAACGTATGGAGACGGGCGTGTTCCGTTTGACCACAGTACGATTCGACACCGATCGATTCGACACCAAATTATTGGAC
>NW_018021134.1:33509-39398 GCF_002006095.1 Pseudomyrmex gracilis
TGCATCGCAGCCGACGGGGACTACTTTGAAGGGGACAACTTGAATTTTGAAGAATAAACATGTACTTTTCTTTTTATGAGTAAATTCCGGTTATTTTTTGATCATGGTAGTATATTCATTAAGTGGGTTGGGTGCCGTGCTTTAAGGGCCGCGAATGGCAAAAATATCTCAGAAGCCTTAGAAGACCTTATTATTTCTCGCTGGGGAACTCCGCAACTTTTATTGACGGACAATGGTAGAGTTTGTAAATCGAACCCTAATAGAATTTGCCAAATCGCACGATATCAAGCACACCACGTGCCGCCTTATCATCCACAGGCAAACCCCGTGGAACGGATAAATCAATTTCTTATAATAATCGCTTTCCTCGATAAGGATCATCGCGAGTGGGATCTCCACCTGCGAGATTTCTGTTTTGCCTATAATACGGCACATCATTCGTCCATTGGTGCGTCATCAACTTTCTTGAATTTAGGTCAAGAATTGTTGCCGTTACGTTTATTAAGAAATCGCTTAACACAGGTGAATGAAATTGCCGAACAACCTCCGGCGAATTGGCGGGAACGTATGGTTAAACTGTCAGCTTTGCACGAGTGAGTAACGGAAAATCTTTAAAAAGCATATCAAAAACAATCGGAAGCATATAATTTGCGTCATCGAGATGTATCGTATAAGATTGGAGATCTAGTTTGGAAACAAAATCGCATTCTGTCGTCCGTCACACAGAATATTGCCGCGAAATTAACATCAAAATATCAAGGGCCACATCGAGTTAGTAAAAAAGTGTCATCAGTAGTCTATAAATTAGTTAGTCTAGACAACCTACTGTTAGACAACCTACTGGTCGAGTACGCGTAAAAGACCTTAAACCTTACTGCAAACCTTCTGACGATCCCCGCAAGTAATAGTACCTATTATTATTATTATTTTTTGTTTGGTGTTGTTTTGTTTGGTATTGTAGTATGTGGTGGTGGGTACACCGTGCATTATGTTTCCTTAGGCCCTTAGAAAAACAGTGTGGAAGAGGGGGGTAGAGAAATGGAAAAGCAGAACGAGAAAACAAAGCCGTTGACTCTGGAGCAGATCCTCCGCCGGAAGTGATGGTCGGAGATGAGAAAGGAAAGTAAAAAAAAAGATGCCGAAAAAGAGAGGACGGAAAGAAAAGAACGAGATCAGAGGGAAGCTGAGAGAAAGGAAAGAGAAGCCAAGAAAATACAGGAGAGAGAGCAAAAAGAAAGGAAAGAAAGAAAGCAAAGAGAAACCGAGAGAAGAGAAAAGGAGAGAAGAGAGAAAGAAGAGCAGGAACGCCAAAACAGGGTACGCCTGGAAAAGGAAAAGAAGGAAAGAACCGAAGCAAAGAGAAAGTGATTGGAAGAGAGGGCATGAATTGAAAGAGAGCGGCACGGTGATGCTGTATGGGTCCTGAGCCAGAAGATGAAAGATGCCGAGGAACAACACCGGTACGAGAACTTTAGGGAGCGTCCCGTTTGCCCACGTTGCGATTGCCCACAGTCACTATTGCCCACGTTGCAATTGCCCACGTTGCGATTGCCCACGTTGTGATTGCCCACGTTGCGATTGCCCACGAGTTGCTTTTGCCCACGTTGCGATTGCAAAAGAAGTAATACGATTGGCTCGTTACCTAGCGCGAAAAACAGCGCAAGACACCGAGAGTATTTTTCGAAGGAGCCGGTTTCATTGTTGTGCGTACCGTGAAGACGTGAGTTTCTTGTCTCCTGCGAGTGCCGTGTCTCGTGCAGTGTGGTGTTGCCGAAGAACTGGTTATCGTGGTACCACGAGATTCGAGCGGAAGTGATCGACAAGCGTAAGTGACTGCAAGCTCTCTCTCTCTCGCATAGAAGATGTTATACGATTCAAGGATCGAGTCTGAGCGATTACCGCCAGCTCGGTACTGCGGGTAATAATCACGCGAATTTTAGTGGATTTTGTGATATTGCCGAGTACTATTATAATTGTAAGAGAATTATCAAGTAGCTGCTCTTTCATCGTACTATGGTCGCAACAATCCGAGCGTGTATTGCTCGTTATTCGTGTGTGTTATGTTTTTCAATTTTTTTTGCATCGTGCTCTGTGTGTGCCGACCTTGTCCGTTCGTAATCGCCTTCGTGACGCGTATGATTAGAAAACATTAAATAACCGGTCATTAGACTGTGCCGAAAACCAAAGCAAAAAATTGTAAATAGTCGCGGGAATTAATAGCAGACGGATCGCGCATCGAGTGTACCGCTTATTTATCGCCGCGCGTACGGCAGCACACTCCACCGTATAGAGTACCTCGCGCGGGCATCCGCGCGCGATAATAACATAGAAGGCGGACACACGAGAGCGAGTAATCATAGCGAATAATAATAGCGAATCACATCAGGAAAAATTAATTGCCAATCATGGTCGCGTCATTCATGTAACGTTTTGCCGTGTCTTTCAGTTGTGTTTTCAGTTGTTTTTTTTTCTTTTCTTTATTATTTTATGTCACTTTGTGCTGCCGCTTCCCGGATCTTATAATGAATTATTATCATTAAATTTATATTTTTATTACTATTAAATGAGCAAGTTTCTATATCCTTATTTAATAAACACTGCCTCCTGCGCCTCTCCGTTAGTGCGCTAAACTGAGCTGTCAGGTGACATTACCATCACGTAGAAATTAGTCGCCGGAATTCTTGTTGCAAGTTGAGATTTCTGAGTTTGACGTGTAAAAGCACGCCTGGCGCCTAACTACCGAATTTGGTGAGTAAAAATTTAGTTTTTTTTTGTTGGTTGAACAAACGTGCCGAACGTGTGCAGCGCCTCCGAAATAAAATCCAAAGCAAGTTGCCCGTCACAATATCTATATATGTCAATTGGTTACTTTGACGACGATTTTTGGTATGCAACGATGACTTCGACGATATTTGGGTACTTTGACGACGGTCGTCAAAATTTTACATGTTAATTGTATACTTACACGACCGTCGTCGAACTACCCCTAACCGATAAAAAGAGTATTTTGACAACATTAATCATAATGACGACAGTCTTTAAAATACTCCTTATGTTAATTGGTGACTTTGAAGACTGTCGTTAAAATATTTGTATGTCATTTGCCGATTTTGACGACATTATTATGGAGAGAATTATACACAGCTGTTTTTACATATAGTTTTACAAGAGTTAATGTTTTATTACTTTAAGATTTTATAAAAATACTGTGGAAAACTTAAATGTGAACTTCAGAATATAACGTTAAAATATTTTCACATATAGAATGCAATATCGTGCTGAATTTTTCTGCAATATCTTTTATTGCGCATTTCTTGCATAAAATCAAGTTATTTACATATTAGATAATTTACTGTAATACGCGAGTATTTATTACTCATATTGATCTGATATTGCTTTATAAAACAGTATTTCATAAAAACCTAAAAAAACAACGGATTTTATATTGTTACGTCATGGACTTCACGGTTCCTTTTTTTTGCAGCGTGGGAACGGTATGCCGGTCCTAAAATTGTAACTAACTGTAATCTTAGACGTAAACTTCCTGGATGGAGAACGAGGAGTTGGCCAGTGGCAGTAAACAAATTCTAATCAGTTTAGACGCTGAATATTGCCACGATGAGCCGACGGATTTGATTTCTAACTCGCAATAAGATAAAGAACGATAAAAGTTTTTGCACAGCAGCCAAGGCGGGTAACTCGAATCGGGCGGATGAAAATCAGAGATCCTCTTATCTCCAGAAGAGAAGTCGAAATCAAAACCAAGTCAGTGGTCAGTCGCGCAAATTAAACATAATAGCGCGAAGCCGATAGCGAGTTATAACAAAAGATAGTTAGGCCGATTTGGCCGACGTCGGTGATTGGCGCTCTCGCTTGTGCCGATCTGCGAATCAAGATCCGATTTTTAACCTAGATAATAAGAAAGGATTAAAGTTTTAAGTTGATTGGTCAACCCAGGTGTCTGGAGGGCCGAAAAGCCAAGTAGAAATGCTGAAACTCGGAACTGAAGAGCGTCTTTACCTCGCACCATCCAGAGTAATCAAGTATTGTATTCAGAGTGCGGTCTTAGTTCTAAGTAAAGTCTGAAGTTGTGAAAGTGATCAGCAAGTGGTGTCTGTGTCTTGACAACGGCCACCGCTAACAGGAGCCAACCCAGCTTGCTACCCTGCAGATCCGACCCAGGTGGAGATCCCGGCATTTATCACTCGGCTTCAACAAGTAGTAAGTGAAAAGGAAAATAGAAATTACAGTAGCTTAAGTAGTAAGACCGGGGGTTCCATGAATAACTTATCCATATTCACGACACCGCTGATATCCGGAGCGTTGACCGTGTCAGGTTGACCTTTTTAATTCACATAGCGGCTCACGATCTTGCGAATTGTTCCGACCAGCTGCTGATTTCCATACCTACCGGACTAGCGCTTTGCGGTGTCAAACCGTTCCGAACTGCTGCCGATTCTGCTCCTTTCCTGTCAGATTAGCGACTCACGATCTTGCAAATCGTTCTGAGCCGCTGCTGACTTCTTTTTACCTCAGACTAGCGACTCACGATCTCTCGAATTGTTCTGAGCCGCTGCTGATTTCTTTTTACCTCAGACTAGCGACTCCCGATCTCTCGAATCGTTCTAAGCCGCTGCTGACACCCTTTTACCTCAGACTAGCAACTCACAATCTCTCGAATCGTTCTGAGCCGCTGCTGACTTCCTTTTACCTCAGACTAGCGACTCGCGATCTCTCGAGTCGTTCTGAGCCGCTGTCAAGTTTTGGCGCTGAGCAGCGTTCCGGAGATTAGTTTGCAAATTTATGTTGACATAGTAACCGTTTCAGTTAAGTATTGGTCGGTAAAGTAAAGTTCATTTTTTAAGTGGAACTCTGGATCCGCTTGAGATCGCGAAACGCGATCATAACCAGGCGCAATCGCCGCAATCGGGCCCTTCGGCGGAAGGAACTCGCCAGTCGACTCGATGAGATCATCCAAGTTGACAATGTTCTAAGGGAAACGCCTAATAACGTAGAACACTCGCCGACTCACTTACTGCCACCGGAGACTCAGTCGTCCCTTCCGACATCCCCTCCTACACCCACTCCACCTTCTCCACAGCCGTCGATCCTATTTGCCCCTTTACTTCCCCGTACTTCCTGAAGAGATTCCAGATTTTCATCCTCCTTTCCCCCTTTGTCACCCTCGCCCCCCTTCTCCAGAATCACCACAAGACCAACCAGTAGACGATGAACAATCCGAAACAACTAGCGATAAAGAAGATTCACTTCCTTACCAGTTAAGTCATTTTATTCTTTTGGCCAACACCTTCTACGTCGCCGATCCTCCTCTTTCTAAAGATGAATTAATCCTTGACCTCAGAAAAAGATTTCCAAACTCCCTTCGCCGCGCCGTCTCTACTTTTCCTCCCGACCATACTATCCTCGTAAAATTATTTTTATCGTTTTTATCTTCCTCCATCAGCAGTAATAAAAAAAGTAATTGAAGTAATCCTGGACGACTGAGACACACACACACATGTATACATAGATACACAAATCACACACTCACTCATGCGTACACAGACATTTGACACCCATAGAAACTACAGATTGTGACCACATGTAACTTGTAATACACAAAATAAATGGAAAAATGTTAATAGAATAGTGCCTAAATAAAATTGACTAAAATTAATTAACCCTTGGACTTCACCTTAACCGTTCTCATTTCTGTCATCCTCCGGTTGATCGCCAGGTTCCGTCCCGAGCAATTTAGATTTGCATCTAAGACTCGAAAAGAAACCGACGGGCGAGAAGGGGTGATACTCTATTGACCACAGTACGATTCGACACCGCTCGATTCGACACAGATTTATTCGACACCAAATTATTTGACACCGTACGATT